>NC_041368.1:9024543-9197043 GCF_900634415.1 Cottoperca gobio | reverse complement strand
GCTTTAAAATGAATAATACAGAGCCAATATGCTACAAATATGCATGTTAATAAGCAACTACCTAATGGTGAATATATGTCTCTTAATATAAAGTGTAATATGAAGTTTAATGAGACGAAAAAGAAAACCTAAAAGCCCTACAGCATTGACAATTCTTCTTTGATGCGATACATTTTTAAACCTAGCACACTGGACAGATCATGATTCTTTCAAGAAGACAAGCATATCTGTCTGTCTCAGTTTCTTTTTATTTATTTTTACCAGCCAACTCTCATTCTCTGCATTGGATAATTGACTCTTTACTGGAGCACATAGGAAGCTTGCATCTTTAATGTTGGGTATTCTAAGACTTCTTATCTCTGCTATTCCCATATGATAAAGTGCCTATTCAGCACACTCATAAAACACAACGTAACATAAAAGCAACCTAGGAAATAAAAACAATTGTGAAGTGCTTTTTTAAATGCTGAGAAACAAGCGTCTATTCATTTCTTATTAAAGCAGATTACTGGCTGCAAATGACAGATCGTTATAAATAGTGGAAAAAAAACTTCAAACTGCTCACTGCACTATAATGTGAGCTGTTTTCTAATTCCTTTGAACCATTATACATTTCACAACTGATCAAAGACCCCTATTTTCCCTGAAACCAGTTCTATCGGAAGATATCTAGTTATTACAGTAAAATGTATTTCAGCTGTGGGAAAAAAAACTCTGATTGCAATCTTAAAAAAAGGAAACCGTTTTTTTATAGTTAGACTATTTAGTAAACAACAGCACACAGTCTGGTGCCTAACTTATCTATCATACATTTGAAATGAGGAATCCAAATGTTCGGAGGGCACACACAGAAGGCAGGAAGAGCTCCGCCCTTCTGAAATATACACATTCATGAGTTTTGGGTGAAGTATTTCCATTCTTACATAGTACGGCGAAGAACATTTATTAAAAAAGACTATTTAGAATAGCATTTTGGGAGCCATATTGCTCAAGCCATTGCCCGATTAATGCATTAAAAATCCACTTATAGAATCAGCCAAGCCTCATCAGCTTACTGTATAACTTCATCATCCTGTAGTTTGAAGCTCTGCTGCGTAACATCGCTGCTTCTAATTGTCATCATTTTGCACAATGAATCCTCTGTTTTTGTTTGAGCTTTTTATTCCCTCACTAAAAACATGACTGATTGAAAGTAGCGTCTCTAATGTACTCTCTGGTGAATATGTTTTTTTCTTTTGTACAGAGTAATTGGTCTTTGAAGCTTGTGTATGTACCATCCACAAAGTTACATTGTCAATTAACCATGTGACCATTTTCATGCGGCAATCTTCTGTGCAAATAAGTGATGTTTATTCTTTTTGCTGTTTTAATTACACATTAAAAGCTCTGATAATCAGATGCTACATTTGCAGCAGTGAAAACGTAATCTTTTCTAAATGATCTCTCTAGTGTTAGACTAATGTGACGTTTCATCTCAATTGCTCTAATAAGTCATATTTCAACTCAACTCAGCTTTATTTATATAACACCTTTCATACAATTGAGCAGCCCAAAAGTGCTTCACAGACAATATTAAAACAGCACAGACAAAAAACAAACAAATATTTCAACAATAAACATTAAAAATTTCAGAAAATATCTGTCAATCAAGGGCATTTCAAAGGCAATGAAAGTGCTCTGTTCATTCCAAGGCCCCAGCATTTATTATAACTTTTAAGGTAGTTTGTTTTGACCTTTTCATTGCTTGATTTACGCCGTTTCATGAAGTTCCACTGTGATTATTCCTTGAATAGAAAGCTTGATATCCGAGGAGGATGTACTGCATATATATAAGAAGTGAATTCTGTTCTAAGGCACCGCATCTGAAAGCCCCAAATCCCCGTAGCACATAAAACTCATTTATCATTTGTTTCCTTTACTATTTTCAACTCTCCCCTGTGGCCAGTGTCATTTTGACCAGCATCTTTCTCTCTTCACTTATTTTCCACAGTCTTTGCCTTCTTCAATGGGCAAGCAGAGGGGGGAGCCAGACTGATACAATGTGGAATTAATAGCCGAATATGCACAAAGCTGCTACACGAAATGACAACTTGGGTCGCTACAAAACAAGAAGGTGCGATTTGTTGAAGCTCAGTTAGACAAAACAAAAAAGACAACCTTAACAACCTCTGAACTCTTTTTGATTCCCCTCCGCTGAGCAGTAATAAGGTGTCAAAGTAAGCAATCTGTCAGAGTGCAAGGACTTGGCAGATGCTGGAAAAATAAAACTTTTCAGCTGGTTTTGCACGCACGCAGCCGTCTGAGCCTTTACTAGCAACAGTCCAAGGTTGGCAAGGTCACTTTAACATTTTAAAAACTGGAAATACAATTTAAATGAGACCGTTTGAAAAACATCCAGGGGATGATGTTTGTACCAAACATGTGTTGTAACTAATAAGTGCAGCGGACTAGCCTCTACATATTATTCTTTGAAGTCCATTATCATAAAATACCAACTTGAGATAGAGAACGCAATGCACTACATTAATTAATATCTAAATATGTATTGCATGGCTCTGGAAGTCTTCGTAAATGATGAGTGTGATGCCATTAACATGACCTTATGTTTTGCACATTTGAATAACAATCTGAATCATCAAAAGAACAGCAACTGGCAATGTGTTATAGAAAGTAATGAGGGGAATGATGAAGAGATGGTTTTATTTTATTTAGAATACGATTAATGTTTTTCCCCTTGTTTTCAAATCTATCTTTTAAGTAGATTTGCCCGAAATACGTTTGGAGATTCTCCTCTTTTTCACCATAAAGAGGTTTTGAAGTAGCTGAACATTTCAGTGCACTTTGGTAATCATTTATGAATATCATATGCAGAAAATGCTCTGCGTCTGAGGATCGGATATTTCCGAAGCTTTCTGCGGGGTTACAACAAAGTGTCTGATAATAAGGGTCTAACTCCAGTTGCGATTTCTGTCCTGTGCTTTGACAACAGGTGTGATTTTAATTATTACACCACACACAGACGTTTGACAGATCTCCCCGCTGGTCTTCATCACGGCACATCTGTCCTGTGGCGACATGCTAAAAAGGCTGATTTCCCTCAAGAAAAGACACAGTTGCTAGCAGCTGCCGATGAGTCACTTGGTTTCACCGACAGACACACGTGTTTATCACCAGAAAACCTCTCTTTGTCTATTGACTCATGCTCTATTGTGTCTCTATCTTCTGGTCATAATTTATTTGTTCCTATTTTCTCTCAATGTTTGGACAAAATGAATCAGTGAATCATACAAACTGTGGCAAAACACTGCGTTCAAATTAAAACATCAATTAGAAAACTAAAGACTAAAGATGTTTAATTATATTCATTTCTTTTTTATTTCACTTAATGAAGAAGTAGCAGCAATAATCAGAAAGCCTCTTTTTGCCTTTATCGACATATCAAGGGAGAAATTATGATAATTGCCCTCATTTTGGGTAAAACAACGTTGTCACTGTTGTGGTCTTTTCTCCCCTTTACAATAATTGCATGATACTGACAATGCTTGTATGATATTCTTCTTTCAGCACATATTGCTACAGCAATATAAAGTAAAAAGAGTTGCAATTTCAGTCATCAGCTGCTTACTGCAACACGGGACAATATTACTCGTTAATGTTGCTCCGTGATTTGCTCAGGGATTATGAAGCCAATGGTAGAAAATGATCAAATGTTTATTTTGTGTTTACAGAGTGCTCTAGTTCCCACTGTTCCAGTTAGCTGCTCACTGGTCCTGATTTTCACGAGATATAAGAATTTTGTGTTTCTTTTATGACTTTTATTATCATAAATATGATGCTTCTTTGGGTCCATATACACAGAGTAATACAATACATAGCACAATATCAATGAGCATAAGTGCTATTAAGGGTTGTTTGCGCCTTGTTGCCTTTACAGATCATTAAGTTTTCTTTTAAATATTCACAACAGGATTTGGAGCTTTTGGACGCAGCTTGTATGAGTCCATTGTCTTGTTGACAAATTAGAAAGGAACTAAAATATGGCAAAACATATCTGACTGACATCTCTCTGCATAATCATTCTTACATCTCGTGTACCTCTAAATTCTGGGAATGTAAGTAATGTCCTGTTTTCTGGATTTTGAAACCAGAAAAGGAAAGTAGCTTTAGATCATATTGTGGAAAGTGACATTTATGCTTAAAGCCCCAAACTCTGCTTCCCATACTTACTATGTGCAGCTGAAGATAGTCTCCGAGCCCATGGGTGCTCTCCACTCGCACCAAGATGGCATCCTTCTGCTGAGTGCTGAAGCCCACGGCTAACCGGTCGGCTCGGGTGCTCGGACGCTCATTGGGGGCCCAGGTGAATGTGATGAGAGCCCCTCCTTTCCCAAAGATGTACGTGGTCCCAGCTGGGGAAAAACACAGACAGAGAAATAAAAGAGTGATTTGTTACACGTTGTTATTTTGACTTTAAGTACCATGCCCAGTATGAAGATGAGATTTAGATTCCTCCTCTCATAACAGCCAGCACCCCCCCACCCCACCCCACTGCTCTGCACAGACGCTATCATTCATTTTTCATTCAGGCAGAGAGAAAGCAGGAGGGACGATTTATTAAAGAGGTCTGCTTTACTCTTAAATCACAGTTAAGTAGCCTAATTTACAAAGTAAGATGAAGCTCAACATTCACAGATGTAAACAAATGACTACCGTTTTATCATGATAACACATGGCTCTCACTGCAAACACTGAGGCTGGGTCCAACATCCAAACATCAGGGCATAGCTGTGACTGCAATGCTATTACAGACACAAATAATACATAATCCAGGATGGGAGAAAAAAGATTATATTAACAGTTTTGAATACATTTAGTCGTCTATTTTTTTATTTAACAGGATTTCACATTATCCATCATACAAATCACCAACACTTTCTTGTCAGGTTTATGAGCACATAGCTGTTTTCTAACATGAACAATGTATCATTTACTGTAATTATTATTCACCTTGTCTCTTCAAAAAGACCATCTGATCTCTTTGTCAAACAATCTACAGCGATTACAGCATTTCTCAGGCTATGTTGTGTATGCAATTTATATTTTATGAGAGCGCCCACGCTTGTTTACATGTTTTGACCCTGAACCATTGTTGTTGCTGATACATACAGAGGCATCGTCCATGCAACATCCAGATACACGGGATACATAATAATGCTGTCCAATTCACCTATAAAATGTGAAAAACATTGATTTAAACCTAATTGAAATGCACCTGTTCATACAGTGTCAAGCAGGTGAATGGCAAAGCAATAGTGTCTGCTTAAACTTTTATCATGAAAGTTATTCATCTGCACCCAAAATGATTCCGGTCTCCTTGAGATGAAGGAGACATGTTGGTGTTAATCATTCATTTACAAGTCTTGCTGGAATTGCTGAGATCGCCGAGAAAATCCACGCAGGCTTTGTGCTAAAATCCATTTGCTGATCAGCTTGTAAACCAGACACCTTTCTTACGATGTGATGTGACTTTTTCCTAACCTCTCAGTAACCTCAGATTGTTTGATTAAATATGAATTAGCAACATTCTTTCATTTGTGTGAAAGCAGCAAACTCAGAGCGAGAATCCATTTTATACAATCCATGCAAGTTTAAGATGAGTCAAATCTAAGTTCTTTTCACGGAGTTACGACTGCAGGTGTTATAGAAAGACACACTGCCATCCTCAGATGAAAACATTATGTTACAGAAGAAACTACAATTGCTTTACTAGTACATCGCAAATACATGCTACTCTGGGTTTGTTATAAAACTAAAAAAACACCTGAATCTCTTACGTGGAGCACAGGAAGACAATTGGGAGAAAATTGTAGCCTCAATTTCAACGTGTAAAAACACTTGAGTACTCTTCTGAACGGTATTGTGGCCACTCAGCGCGCAGGTTTGTTTCAAACCAAATTATTTCTTACTGAGGTTATCTTAGTTCATGTCTGGGATTGACATTAGTTACATCAAGGAGTCTTAATGAGTGGTTTTATTGGTTACTTCCTTCCAGTGAATGTTATCTGCACCTGGCCTTCTAATAGCCTTCATTTCTGCTCCATGAAATCGCTCTTGTTTCTGTTTGAGAGTTTAGACCTTTTTGCTTTTAACACAGACGTGTAATGGATTTTTGGACACAACATAATGATGAAACAGCCCTGCATCAAATACTACTGGTTGATAATGTATCGTATGTTGTACTTCTCAAATAGCACAAACTACAACAATCTAAAAAAGCTTCACACAGGCTTTAATATAGCATTTCATTACACCATACAACCCTTCATGATTTCTAGTTTTGCTTTTTCTTGTGAAAATAAAAAAGCAGGCAAGGCATAATGTGGTCCATCCTTAGACCCAATTTCATATCAAGGCTCATTTCAAATTTCACTATGCAATATAACTTGAATAGGATAAACCCCATGAACCTTTTTTACCCAATTTTGGATGCCTGAAACCAGGTCTTGATGAAGCATTACACACATTACGTTCAGTAAAAAATGTCACTATTCAAAATACGGGATCATTTTGACCGTAACAAAGCTATTGGCAAGCAGTTTACAAGAAAACACATTCATTTATATATACGTGAATTGTTTTTAAACTAATTCACAATTTTACGACATTTTACATGTGAAATGAAAGACATCTCATGTCAATTTCATATGATTCTGCATGTGATAATGTGTTTTCATGCTATCAGATGGATGATAGAGATGGGAAAGATTCTCATAATCACAACTAGAGAGTTCATGTCATCAAGACACGTTGTGTGAGAATACTGTGCAATGACAATCTAACACCATAAGCATTAAATGTGGGTTTAATTACATAGACCTTTAACAACATTTGATGGTGGCGCTGAGCTCCACAGTCTACTGTTTTGTGACTATATTAGCCTCTTTTCGTTATTGTCCAATGCACCATTTGAGGCTGACACAACTCTAATTTTGTGCATAATGACAATAAAGTTCTGGGGTCTTGAATTTTCAGGCACTCCG
Organism: Cottoperca gobio; assembly: GCF_900634415.1. Taxonomy (NCBI): domain Eukaryota; kingdom Metazoa; phylum Chordata; class Actinopteri; order Perciformes; family Bovichtidae; genus Cottoperca; species Cottoperca gobio. Next base: position 9,190,003 of record NC_041368.1, on the reverse strand, counting down.
TTAGTTAGTAAGTACCAAGTGGGATACATCGTAAAGATCAAAATTTCCCAGTCAGAATTACGACCTGGAAGTTTGAAACTCGTAATTATAGCGAATCTTTACTATTATAACCTTTATTTAAACAGGGAAGGCCGTTAAGAGCACGCTATCTTTAACGAGGACGTCCTCATTACAATACATAACATAGCACGAATGTGGCAGAAATTCACAGGCTACATGTGGTTATGGTTTTCACATTTAAAACTATGAATTGCACGTATTATTATTATTTTATTACACTATTGGGAACTAAGATAATGATTTCTTCCGATGAAAGACAAAGGTTTTCTCTTGTCAGGGAGACACCTCGCTACAAACAGCTAATGAACATGGGAACTGGAGTGTTTTGTGCAGTGCGGGAACATGAGCACACAAAGGGAAAGTCAAAGGGTGAATAGGAGTTAACACGCATCTTTGTAATGTGCATCATGAAATATGGAATACTAATACACCTGCAGGAAATCAGGGAAGCATCTGTCTAAAGACGGCAGTAGCTCCTGCATTAATCATAACATTAAAGCATTTCATTACACCTTTCTGCCTCCCACTTCCGAATCCTGCTATCTCCTCTCTGTGGTGGACCTGCATCAAATAAAGCATGCAGTAAATCAGTCTTGTTAAGATTACGACTATAAACATCACAGTTCTCTCCCTTGAAGCAGCTCTCCTCTCTCTCTGCCAGCTATCTCACGGGAGCACTCTGCCCGTCTCTCATGGCCATACAATGCATCTGTGCTCGAATAACAGGGCCCCCTTGGAGCTTCTCAACTGCGATGTGTGCCGTATATCACATCATCATTAGTTGGAAACATGGGTAATTAATTATACTGTGCACAGGCGTTGTTATACCCTTGATGTCTACCATATTATTCATGAATATTATATAGGTGGTGCAATAGCCACATAGTCACAGTAAAAATGTAATTGTAGACATATTGCAGCCTTGTTGTTGGTTTAATACATTACAGAGGTCAGCAGAATCATAGGGTGATAGTTCTTCTTTTTATAGGCACTGTGATGGTGTAAATGAAGCTCAAAATGTCTATAAAGCAGCCATGATTGGGTGTTGTCGTGTCTTATGAGATCTATACACAACAAATGCAACAGTATGGATTATTTGTTTGTGCCAAGACTCATGCTACCCACTCAAACATCCTGTCCTTTTCATTTGTGCTCTCAGCCAGCTGAATACATGCTCGGAGGAGACGCTGGTGATAATTTGCATCACACATAAGAGTTTGGATGTGAAAAGGTTCTAACGCTCTTCCCTGAGCTTCTCGTCTTAGAGAATCAGACACTTACTGTGGCCTGAGTGAGTGTGAGAGAGTATTAGCTCTCACAATATTACTAATTAGGATTCTAAGAGCCTGAAAAATAATCATACAAAGGGAACTCGTGTCAGGTGGAGCATTATAAACACAAGGCAGTGGAATAAATAGTCAATTAGAGTAATTTAATTACCCTACCAGTAGAGTATATTTATACTTGAGTATTCCTATGGTTTCTGAATGGACTCAGTAGGGTAAGTAAGTGCAGCACAGTATACAGTATTAGGCAAAGACAGTTCAACAAGGGCACTTTACTGGAAAAACAAAACTGATTGATTAAGAATATGAATTCACATAAATCTCTATACTGTGAGCAGTTTTGCAGAAATGGAGAGTTATGGAGAGATATTAAGTTAGAATTTATTGTCATGTGAGGCACACTTATGCCATGGTCTATTAAATACAGCTCAGTGAAATGATGAAAATGAATGGGGCGGCTTAAAGCCTGACAGAGAGGACTTACGGCCTTCAAGTTGTTCAAATTAGAAAGAGGCATCACATACAGCGACGACACACTTCAGGATTCAAATCAACTCAATTTGATCAATTAAAAAGCCATACTGAAGGTATTATGAACAACTGCAGATGCAGCTGGCACATACAGGTTCAGCTGTATTATGGTGCAATTGCTGTCTCCGATCAGCAAGATGTATCCAGACTGTCAGTTCTCAAATTGAACGTCTGCACCTCAGAGCGCCTCAAACGACCCCTTCTTCTATAATAATGTTAGGGTTTTCTCCCTCTCAACTTAAGATGATTTTGGTCGTGGTGAAACTGAACTCAAACACAATTTTGAAATACTGCAGTAATGCTTCCTCCTCTAGCTTTTATGACTTGAGGGCTTTATTTTATTTATTTATTTTACAGCTTTTCAGATTTATGTCTCAGGAATATTTGTAAGGTTGTGTCAGTTGTCTTTGTTCAAATCATCTTCTCATCCCATCCCATCCCATCTATAGCTGTAGTGGATATGTGAATAAAGTCATATAAAACGTTTCGCGGCTCCTATCTAATCTATATAAATTAAATATCAGCTTGGTCTAAATATTAGAAGTTGGAAAATGAAAGAAAATGTGTTGGAGCGTGGAGTTAGAGAGAAGAGAGTTTACCAGACTTCTGTAGCTCCCTGTTCATCTCTGCTTGAGGCTACAGCTCAAGGCTACATTAGCTACAAGTCTAACACACCCGAATCTCTGATCGAGTTGTTGGCGGTGGAGGTGCATTGTGGGGAAAAGTCGGCACCAGGTTTCGACGAGAAGAGTGAATGCCCGGAATAAGAAAAAGACGATATCTCTGGCTCTACTGCATCGATTTTGATAAAAATAAAATAAAAAGTCCATCATGTGTCGGACAATATTTCGAGGAGCAATGCTCAAAATGTGAAATATTCTTTTAGATGACTGTTTATGCAAACTACACATTTCCTACTAATTGCTGTTTCACATTTTAACAATTTAACTGGCAAGGCACAGGGTGGCTTTTATTGTGAAGCAATAAACATCAAACAATCATTAGTCAAAAAAGCATCTACCAAACAAAACAATGCGAGTTTGTTTGGATAGGCTGTAAACAGATACACCTGCTGTTCTTTTGTTGCATTTCTGACAAGGTAGCTGCTCGGGGAGAGTTTGCTGGAGTGTTAAACAAATGTGATTTCTGACACCCTGAAATATACATTTGATACAAAGTGATATAAAGTGATAGGCAACTCTATATTGCTTATATACTGGATAAAGGAACATGTATGATGTTGTTTGCACACTGGTCAAACCATTAGAGAAAAAAAGAGAGATTATTTTCTTGAGGATTTTGAGGACTTCAAGTGATTTCACTGCAAAATCCGCACGGCTAGATCTTCTCTTCAATATGACTAAAGAGGTTTTCTAGAAATCAATTTTGAAGCAGGTACACTCATTGTTGATGGAGCACTTCTGCTTTACTTTTTACAAGCTACTACTCTTTCATAATCTTGGCAAGAATTTCAGCATGTAACAAGACATACCATCAAGAACTTGATGACAAATATGAGGTTATATTTATAGTAGAAGGTTCAAGCCCCACTTTATGACTTCTTCTGGTGGAATGGAAGCAATTTCTACCTAATGATTACTTTGTTCCTGCACAATAATAGAGTCAGAATCTTAATATCAAGATGTCTGATAAGGAAGCAGAAGCTAACAATACAATATAATGGAGTAGCAGGGCAATGTAACCTATAACGTACTTAATAAAGAAAACATGATTTTCTCTAACACTCCCGTACTTAAATAGACCACCATGAAGTCCTCTCTGTACATATACATGCATTAATACAGTCCATGTATTAATGCAACAAACTCAAATGTTCCACATGGAAGACAAGACAATGCAGGTCTCCCACCATCCCTCATATACTGTGCAACCATAATGAAGACTTCTACTTCATGTGCTACTAAAGATGTCCATGTTGACAACACACAAGTACATTACCTTCAGAGTTTAACTAGTGGTGAGCACTTCTTCTTTGTTCCCTATGAATGACCTCATTGAGTATTTTTAGCTGCGAGCAGCAGTTCTATAGCTCGCTCTGTAGGTCCACAAACATTTCACTACCTTTTGGCGGGCACAGTTTTCATCCTAGGACGGTAAAATTCGGCATGGAGGTCAAGTGTTTGCTAGGTTGTGAGTGTGTGAATGCTTGATTGCAGATATTGTGTACTTGCACTTGTTTCAGCATAACAAGTACTTCTACTTTTGATACTAATAACATTTCTGTGATTTTACTTAAGTAGCATTTTTATTGAAGTATCTTTCCAGTGTAGTATCGGTACTTTTACTTAATCAAAAAAGATCAGCTCATGCATTTCTTTCAGTGTCTCAGTCTATCTTTTATCTATTACAGTGAATGCTTTCTTCTCTTCAGTTCACATTGTCCTGTTTGTTCTGCTTTGCTGCAGATCTAGAGCAGAGCAGTGGTGACCTTGGTATCTGATATCTACTCTAACATGCCGTACTTTGCCTTGTCCACTTTCAACATCAATGTGTTTTGGGAAACACGCAAAATGACAAGTGCAATCAACACATTAGTATTCAGTTTCAGAACAGCAATGATGATGATGATAATATAAGTATAAATATCAGTTAAACAGTCAAATTCAAAAGCAGCAGCTGAGCATACATGGGGGAGAGAGTTTCTGTTGTTTCTATTGCTTTTCTGCTAAGGTTGTTTTTATTGGTTGTCTGTGTGTATATGTATGATTGTACATTTGTGTGTGTGTGTGTGTGTGTGTGTGTGTGTGTGTATGCATGCATGCAGGCCTGCATCTTTGAGGGTAATGTAATATGTGACCTAGAGGATATTGAGCCCTCACTGATAGACCTTTTGATACCGCTGTCCCTTCTGCTTTCCCTTTCTGCAGCTCAAAAAAACAAAGATGGTGTTTTGTTGGACTGCAATGAGACACTGGGCAAAGTATTTTTTTTTCTTTTACACTTTGATAAGGATAAGGATAGGCTAGGCTTTCTGTTTAACACATATTGAATTGTGCTCAAAAAAATCATGAGTGAAAGAAGCTCACTAAACCATTTCCTCCACTCGAGACATTTCTCTGGAAGCATTAGTTGCGTGTTGCCTTGCTACAGCCAGACAGTTCTTACACCAACATGGGGGCCCAGGAGAATGAAGTGCAGCACATTTTCACTGAGTGTGTTAAACATGAGGCTGTGATGAGGGGTCAGCTACAGTTCAAACTTTCTTGAATTCCAGTTGAGAGCATACAAGGTCTTTGGCACCGAGGGTCAGAATATTGGCTCGCTCTCTTGCAGTGTAGCGGTTACGGGGTTAGTTAAAAAACAACAACAACACTGCATTAAACCTGCTCTGAAACAACAACATCACATTTAAGAAGCATCCCCATGACTAGTTGAGGATGGTTACACAAAATAAATAAAACCCTCTGAGTTATCATGGCACTGCAGGGTAATACGAACGGTAGAAGACAGTAAGCCCATTAGTTACATAACATGTCTCAAATTGGGATTTGGATTCCCCTGATGTGGGAAATCATTCAGTCAATGTGTTGGCATTCTTATTAAAGTCCTTTTAATATCTGGTGCACTCATGTAGGGTATTTTGTTTGGCACATGGAAACATCATCTGTTATTCATAACAACCCAGATACAATGCCTTAACTGGACAGTTCAGGGCTTCTCATGGACCAATGGAAACTGAGCCATAAGAAGTGTGTTAGCTAAATATGCAGCATTGATTACTGAATCAATGGACATGCATTGCAATTTCATGTAAAAAATGTATAAATACACCAATTATTTTCTAAATGAATTGATTAATTGTTTAGTCTATAAAATGTCAGAATGTGTGACATTCCCATCTAAGTTTACCTCAATCCAAGCTGACGTCTTCACATGGCTTGTCTTGTCTTATTTATAGTGGAAAACCCACAGAGATTATGTTTACAATGATATAAATCAGCAAATCTTCACATTGGAGAAGCTGGAACCACAGCATAGTTGGCGTTTTATCTTAAAATGACTTTAAAACTTCAACAATTAATAAACATTCAAAACGGTTACAGATGAATTTTCTGGCAATGACTAATCAATTAATCGTCTAATCATTGCAGCTCTAAAGACTTGGCATTCTTTCACAACTTGAATACCTCTGATTAATTCGCTGGCGAGTGATCCTGCTATTTCACTTGGTGCTTCTTGCTGTTCCATGACCTGAATGACTCCTCTTAGATACACTCAGATCATTTTGTTCTCATTATTGTTCCAGTCTGTGTCTGTGTAAGAGCGTGCCATATGCTGTAACCAGTATAGTGTAATATTACATGTGTTTAGGATGAGGAGTGTGAGGCATTGCAGCAGGGTAGGTGGCCTATAAATAGCCGTAGCCCAGGGGCCTCTAGAAGTCTTTGACTAGCCTCGGCACACACACATGCATATCAGTTAAATGAAAGCAAGTGTCCGAAAATGACTGTTTAGTTGACATCATTTTGGCATTTATGATAGTTCTAAGTTATATTTATTATTTAAATGGCTCATGGTTCTTTAATAACGGTTATATAACTCAGAACATTATGCCAATCAATGTAAACCAATCTGCACATGCATTCTACACAGCGCATTATTGCATTGTAGATCATAAGTACTGTCTGCATCATTTATGTAGCAGTAAATTGAATTTCTTGTTCTGAAGCACATACTTCAGAATAACCTACAGTACAAAATCTACAATAGAGGTAAATGAAAGTTTATCAGTGAGTTCTTTGAAGTGTTTTTTTTATTGGCCTGTTTGATCACAGGCTGTGCTGTGCCTGTTAAAGCCTGGTCCAGAATGATATGGCTGTAATAGCGCAGACGTATTCACCACATTTTTAGCCCCTTTTGTGATTGACAAAACCGCTGCCATGAAAAAGACACTACAAATCCACTGAGCCTCTTTTTATAGGACGTAAAATTGAGTCTTTGGACAGAAATTTCAAAGTGCAAATAAAAGGGAGCAATGACTTTGGTGTCAGCACTTTGAAGGAGCCAATTCAAGTAGCGTGGCCAATTTTACGTAGATTGTTGAGGATAGGTCAATACTTTATATCCCTCAGTTGAAATTGCACAATGTAAAACAGATTATCGAGACAGATTTTTATATGAAGTTGGAAAACATTGTTGCCATAGCTCCTGTGATGATTGTTCTATATGTTAAGCACCCAAGGAAAATCAAAGAGATTGGCTTTATTTTCCATATAATCTCATTAGGCCGGTAAATGTAGTGACAAGCCATTAATTACAGGGTGCTGTGGAAATCACCTTTGACACAAAACCAGATCCATGGGAGTGCATTACGCCGCTTACATAAACAAGAACCTCATGGAACAAGATAAAGAGATTTGCAATGACAGATTCATCACGCCGTTGATGTGCATTTGCAAAATACCAAATAGAGCTCCACTGGCAAAAGCAACATGAGGAAGGACGACCACTACTGACACTTATGGCTAGATAAAGGGGTCTAATGATGCACAGAGGCTGCAGCAAATCCAGAGTTAGTGAAGGATCCATTATCCCTCTGTCACAATAGAACCACCAATGGTGCCACCAATACATGGGAACAACAAAACCCTTTTTACCTCTAAAATGCCACAAATGTGTCAGATGGCAACATCATGCTCATATCTAACTCTTATTAGAGCAACAGTACGCATTAGTGAGACAGCAAACATCAAGTTGAGAATGTTGGAGGGAAATATCTTACCATGGCCTCCTCTGGTAAGAAAAGGCATCCTGTTGATGGCAATAGGAACAGTGCCATGCTTATTGTGAAAATGGTGGACATGGTGCGTGGTGCTGAGACTAGAAGACACACGTGCTGTTCCAGTCTGGATGGGGAGTATAGTTAGCAAGGTGAACCAGAAGGCTAGTCTTGAACAATAACTTAGGCCCATGCCTAGGCTACAGCATGACCAGCTGCTCCGCTGTCCGAGCACAGGGGTGGCTGCAAAGAGTCTACCCATGTATATTAGATCCTCATGGGCCCAGGACAGAGAACTTAGCCAAGCTTTGGTCTCTGACAGTTCAACTTGAAGACCACAGGGCATCTCAGTGACAATCTGGGAGCATTTCCTTCATAATCCCTTAGTTTGGTTGATGATGGCAAAATATCCTTTTAATTTGTGAGAAAATTAAAAACAACAAAAATGGATTCAAGAAAACAGTCAAAATCCAATGAATGTTCTTGTGGAAGAAACTGAGGAGCAACTTATATATTTTTGGTTATCATTGTGCCATTACAAGATGTCTACTGCACAGAAAAGCCAGCGTTAAAACCTCATTGAAAAGCATCCAAAAGCACATTCTTCAGAAAGTGAGCCGAGTGTATCCAAAATGCAGAAGAGATACACATCCAAATAAAGAATGGAGATGAATCCACCCGCGATTTCAAGCCGGCATGTTGCTCGACCATGATATTTAGGCATGAAAAGTAGCAGGACACAGCTTCATGTGACAAGAATTCTGATAAGAGTCTCCATCGCCCACAGGTAGAGCTTCAGGGCAGCTGAGCCTGCCCACTAAGAAGAGTGCCCCTCCACCGCAGGAGAAGACATAACACGCTTCCGTTGGAAACTGGATCATTTCATTAAGCAAAAAGGACAAGGAGATAAAAATACGCGCAAGTGAAGATGCGGCGATGAAGGGTGATGCAGAAACCAGCGCTTTTGTTCCCCTTTAGCCAGAGAAAGAGAAGAGAACAGACATAGGGAGGGGGAGAGACAGAGAAAGAGAGATAGAGAGAGAGTGAGAGAAGGAGGGGGAGAGAGGGAGCAGTATCTGCAGCAGCGCGGTAAAGGAGAAATTCCAGAAAATAAATAAATAATTTCTCAGTAACTCCTCAATCACTCTCTCACAGACGCAGCAAATCCACCTCTAGTACGCCAGAGATCCACACGCGAGTGTTTCTATTTCAAATGCACGTATGATCCTTCCCTCGCGCTCCACCTGCTCAGTCTCATGCAGTAAAGACTACTGCTGCATTCCCCTCACTGCTGCTCCTTTTTTCCTTTCTCCTCTCCCGTTACCTCGTCCACATCTGCTGTACTGCCTCTGACTGAGAGACGGTTAACGTGACAGCTGCATGTGTCTGTCTCTGGAGGAGGGAAGGTAATTCTCCTCAGATGAAATGGCTTGGATAGCAGACACTGAAATGTTGCATTGCACTGCTGCAGCAAAAATTATGCTAATTGAAAAGAACCGTCGTATCATAATGAATCCCGGATGGGTGAAATTCCAGGATAGCCTGGACCCCAGAAATAACAAACTTGGCTTGGAGTTGTGGTCTAATGAACGCGTGATAAAGGAGCTCTTCTGAAGGCATACTGTAGTCAGAGGCTCTGATCCAGCGAGGCACAGCATGTGCCTCTGTGTGTGTGTTTGTGTGTGTCTGAGAAAGAGAGTCTGTGAGCAAATGAGTGAGGCGGGGGGGAGAAAGGGTGGGTGAGCGATAGCAGGAGGGAGGGAGAGACAGGAAGAGACAGCGAAAGAGAAAACAGGCAGCCACGGTGCAAACACACAGGGAAATAGTGAGGCAAGAAAATGGGCTGTGTGAATAAATACATGCTACAGATTCACAGCGCACTGGCTTGCAGGTCCTGGCAGTAACACGTAGGAATCATACTGCAGAGGAGGAGCCTGATTTAGGTGAGCTGTCAGAGCTGTTACAGAATGAACACAGGGGTATTGGTATGGACGTGCTTGTAACATAAAGACTTGAGAGCTACACTAGGCATGAATGATAGAAACACAAATACCTGTCAAAATGATATAATGCAGCTCACTGCATTAGGAAGACGAAGCTACAGGCGATGGTGTGTAATCCATTTTGAACACATCGATGCCTTGCATCCAAAGCCCCTCTTTTCCCAGCATTGCATTCCCTACCTTTGCTGTTTTAACACTACAAATCAATTTGTTCCTCTGCCTGATGAGTTCACCTCATATCTGTATACAAGTCACCCCTCTGTTGGAGAGCTCATAGCTCTCTGCTCTCATGCTGCCTAACCATGCAGAACTTATTCCTAGCTGTGACTGATCGGAGTTCGGAGGTATTCTGACAGTCTCAGAGCTGCCCGAGTTTTTTGGGTGGGGAAATATGATGGCAAGATGAATTGAGAGTATATTGACACTTGATAGGATGAACACATTATCAGAAACGGAGAGACAAAGTGGAGAAATTGAAGGTAGAGGAGATGGGACAAATGGAGAGGGAGAGAGATTGCAAGGTGGGGGGGGGGGCAAGGAAAGGGAGACTGCAGCGGTATCAGCTAAATCGCGGTCAATAGAGATATCAGCTGGGATTGCCTAGTCGGTTGAAAGGACACGCATGGAAACAGGAGGACAGAGGCAAGCCATGCAGCACCACCTCTCATAGTGACAAGAAGGCGACGCAGGCCATTACTCAAGCAGGGGAGGGGGGTGGGGCGCGTGGGGGAGCAAGGCTGATTGAACAAAAAGAACAGAGGAGGGGTGAGTGCATAACACTCTGGAATGGCAAGTGCCCAAACAGCACGTAGACATCTACTGGTATTATGAACATAAATACATTGAACCACATTGTGTGTGTTTTTTCTCTTCGCATCTGTCCAATCTGAGTCACAGGGAGATTTAAATCCTTTATGTGTTTCCTCTTCTATATGTTGCTCAGTCAATTTTGATGCTGGGGAAAGTGCATGCTAGCTAAATCAAACAGAAAATAGCGATGATGCCAAGCACTTCCTTGATATAACAAGTAGACACATTTAATGATTATTGGTGCGGAAATGCAATGACAAGCATTGAGAGTAATCCTCTGATGGCTCTAAAAGTCAGTTTTATTTCTACTGTCAAGGCTTCAGCCAGTTTTACGGAGTTAACATAAGGGGCATGACAAATAATTTGTGCTAGAAATTCTCTCTAACACACAATTCATGTCCAAATAAAACCAGTATTTCATTCCCAGTAACTGTAAAGACTGGGTACGAGAAGTTGGAGTGGGATGATTTATAGCCAGTGACTTGGACTGTCAGGCTCTCCAGCATGTGAGCATCTTTCTAGGCAGCGATGATATCTTGGTGTGAGCTGTCTAGAATGAAAGGCTTGCATTAATCAATTTACGTGCTTGAGGGTTGCTCAACATGATGAAAGCCACGCTATCTGGACAACAAGAAGGGGGGAGGCTGTGTGATTGTAACCTTGTGTTGTCCTTGGCTGTTTAATAAGTTGGGCATCCCACACGGCTCGTCCTATTAACACACACCTTGATAAACCTCACAAGATAAACATCAAATACACATTTGATTTGGGATGATGTTGATGAGTAGCTTTATTTTTAATTGAATTCCAATTGACTTCTCCTGCATTTTGAGAATAGAATAACTGTCCTATATCTGCGACTCCTGCAGTTCCAGGCCAATAAATGTGCATTTTTCTATTTTTCTAAAGGGTATTCTAAACCTGCCCCCCCACCCCCCACACACACTCATAGAGCAGTTTGGCAGATCTCTACGCATTTGCATAATCATATAATTTTGTATGTATGGAATAATACATCTAAAAACCATGAACAGAAAATGTTTAGACTTATTTGTAGAAAAAATACGTATATAGAATAAGTCAAGGTGCCTGCAGACCTGTAAATGACATGATGTGAGAAGACGTGTACAGCGTTTTAAGGACTTAAGAAACCTAAATATGCACTGTTTGTTCTCAGGAGGATTTGAGAGAGAAGATTTTTCACAGACATCCAGTCTCGCCCCAGGGGGTAAAGTAGCAGGATTAATCATAGCACTTTCAGATTAATTACTCATAATGCGAGCATCCTCTGAAAGGCATGGCCTGCAGTTGTGATGTTTGGTTGATTTCATTAGGCTAAAAACGACAACACCTAAAATAAGCCTGGCTTAGAAAGGCAAGGGAAAGAGAGAGAGTGAAAAATATGAAGGCACTGAAAAGCGGTGAAACGGTTCCAACGACAGATAGAAGCATCAGCATTACGGTATAGCTGGCAGAATCATCAGATAATGATGTAGCAGAACAAAAAACAGAAGCAGGTCTGCTTACTTATTTTCCAGTTTTGATTATTATGTTGCATGTAGAGCTGACAGCTATTGTAAAGTCATGGCGGTTTCTAAAGAAGGTCAGATATGTCTAGCTTTACAAAAGCTCCAGAGTTCAGTGGTTTAATGAGGGTCTCTGGATGCTTTACTCGCACACATTTTCTCCTCCAGATTCACACCTTGATTAAACATGATTTTGCACTTTTTTTTCTTCCTTGGCAGACTGTGTGCACTCTCCACTGAAAAGACACTGCATGTGACAGCAGTTTGCATATTGTCGGCTGCACATGGCGCTGGCAAAAATAGATTCCATTTGCTTGTTTAGTTGAGCTTACTAGCCTCAGCGTGTCTTCTGGAAAGGAAGCGCAGCAGTGATGCTTACCATGCAAAGAAAGCCCCACCAACAATTTCAACAACCACAATTGTTCTGTGCTCTGGAATGATGCAAAAGACATGATTGGGGGATAAGCTGCTTGAATTGTCAACCTCCTGGTCCAGGTGTGGCATTAGAAAGTAATACCTGAGCCAGGACGTGAGAAGGCAGTAATCCGTCACCACAGAAGACAATACAACTTTTGTTTGGCTGAGGTTTACTCCCCTATTCACTAAAAAAATAACATCTGACTCCTTAGAGTGACTTTTAGTACAACAAGCTAAGCTTTTTGGAGGTTACCCTTGACGATGAGGACAATGTTGACACTAATGAAGAAATCGTGTTTCAGTAGTTAATTAGAAGTAAACTTGCACCTTTTTCAATTTCTATTTTTTGTCCTTAGAACACTTATACAATGTTGAGGGGACTCTACCATTGCCGGGGGGTAGGGGCGGGGGGATTGTGCTTATACCAGAGGTAATGCGGTAATGACTATTATACTTCATAGTAAAGTAACACTTTTCAGCAACTTAGACTTTGCATTTTCTACAATGAAGGTTTATAAACCGTCAAAAGTCGCCATAAAATCCTTACTTTTTTACCTTTTCCATACAAAAACATGCAAAAAAATTCAAAATATTCAAACACTCATAAACATTTTCTCCAAAGGGGATTTTTGCGGATTTTGGATATGTTGTTCTATGGCACATTTGGCTTATATGGTGTAAAAATCATCTTTATACCATTTTCTTCCCGGTCAAAATGCCCAAAGACCAGACTATAAGTAAACTTCTGCTGAGTGTCTGGCCCCTGTTCTCATATCTCTAATATTTCCAATGATTGTACTCGTATTTAAAATGTTTGTCAATAAAACTATACTGAACTGAACTTTTAGCTGTACCCCCGAAGTAAACTGAAAACTGCCATATATGACTTTATTATAACTGACCGACTTATTATAGCTTGACTTTTTATCATTCCTTCTACCAAGGTAATGTTGGTCAGTTTTTAAACATGTCTCTCACCAATATACAAATGTTGCACTGTGACATTCAATATCCTCTAAACAATAAACTCTCAGCAGTTTACTCTAAAATGAGCAGTATGTAGAGATTTTCGGACACTTTGTCATTTTGCATCATCACTGACTAGTGTGGTGTTGCACAACTGTAATGTTTGCATCCATTAAATGCGACCGATTTGAATTGTTAGTAGAAAGTAGTGTACATGAGGGCATTGAGACAACAAAAATGTCCCATTGAGAATTCAGACACAAAATCACGGGCAAAATCCTACGGTGGGTTTCAATATTCATTTGCAATGTCCTTCTTTACTTCAACTCAGCAATTGAAATTGTGTAACATCATAAGTCATGCAAGTGGCCACTTAATGAGCAAGAAGGCAGGGTCCGTGGGGAGTGGAAGATTTATAATGTATCCACCTGCTGTTATCTGCAGACTCAACACTTACTGTTCAATGATGACACGTGAAAAAACATTGTCTGTTTGACTGAACAATGCAGTTACTGTGAATCAAAGTACAGTGTGTGATCATTACGTCATAAGATAATCAGCGTCTTCCCCCCCAAGAAGAACCACGATTGAAATGTACCGCTAGTCTCTCTGTGTCTCTCTCCATGGTCCTGAACATTTCAAAGCCAGTCTCTCTTTGCCTAATCAGTCTTGTTCGAGCCCCCACCCTCATCCTTTCCCCCCAAACCTGTTTGCATGTTTGCATCCAGCCATACCCTAACAACACTCAAGATACAATTGCAACCACCTAGCAAAACCTTTTCTCCAGATCCAGATGCATAGGGAAAATTAGCAAACATTTTTTTAAATGAATAAAATATTTAGAGGACTATGCAGCTTTGGCAGAAGTGTGTGCTGCACGTTTCCCCTGTTATACTGTTTATTTACTGTGTGTATCACAGTGTGGGACGGGTTTAGAGTGCTGACCCTGATTAGTGGTATACTAACTGTCTAGAAAAGTCATCAAGTTGGGGTGTGAAAGTCTTTCGGTCATTGCCTATTAGTTTACATGTCATAGTCACACACACTCACAGACAATAGAGAAGCCAACATTTTTTTTAACAGCATTCTAAGAAAAAGGTATCATAATATACTTTATTTATAATGTCATAGCTCACATCAAAGTAAAATTAGATACACGTGTCCCTTGTTGATTGTAAAGATATAAGACATCCTGAAGAGTTGACTCTCATTACAATGTGCACAGATCAGCATAGTGTTGAAATCTCTCTGTTAGGTATGTAAAAGCAGCAGGAAAATCCTTCAGGCATCAAACATAGCATCCCAATTATTTTTGATGTTAATGATGAAATTTCAAAGGTTATTCTTCTAGCCAGATCCCCAAACACGTATAGTCATCCAAACAGCCCCCTCCTCCACCTGTATATACTGTCTATGTGGGCATCAAGTGTATTTATTGAAGAGTTATGCACTTAACAATGGGTGAAGATGCAAAACAAAATTCACATCTTACTGTAAAGTATTAATTGGATGTGGCTGAAGGTACTACAAAATAAAAGCTACTGTCCCTACTGTTTATTAACCGTGCTGGCTTTGGGATAGTTTATATAATAACCTACAAAATGAAGCACTATATCACTGCTTAAACAACAATATTGCTCACTTTGTTTTGACGACTGTATATAGATCACATCAAATGAGAAATAAATACATACATGTGTCAATAATATATAAGTATCTGCATTACAGCTTCAAAAATGTTTAAGTAATAGGTATTTTACTTCACTATAGGATCCTTTGTCAACCAATCTTTTTATTATTCATTGAACTTAAAGCAAAGTGAGTGAACAATCTATCAAAATGAATTGGGAACAAAGGAGAACATATAAAGGGTTTCTTCTGCTGAGCACGCAGAGACTGGTGTTTTGTTGTACAATGAGCAGAGTGAGCGGGGAATAGAGAGGAGGTGACAAGAGAGAGAGAGAAAGCGCAGGGAATGAAGAGTTCGCTTTGTGTGCGAGAGAGATACAGGAACAGAGAGATCACCAGTGCATTTGCAAAGTAATATATATGAAATGCAAAGGAAAAATGTATCCATCCCACATACAGTATTAGTCTGTTAAATTAACTCAAGCAGGTGTACGTGTCGATACTGTCAGCGGGGTTGGCAAGTCCTAGATAAGGGAGCCTATTCCTCACTGTAGATATACATACAGACCATAATATAATATTCCAATTCCTACAGTCCCATGATGGCAATCAACTGCGTAATATTTGATCTTTTTGTTGCAATCATAGTAAAACAATGTAACACATAAGCGGTAATATTAGGACAAATTGCCTCATAATGTCTTTGGGTGGGTGAGTGTTTACACAAGCACATTAATGTGAAGCACATTGATTGCTGTATTGAAGTGTGCTATATAAATAAACCTGCCTTGCCTTGGATTTGCTGAAATGAACATAAGTAGAATCATTTTAAGATGTGTGGTGAATTTGAGATCAAAAGCTAGATTGAAAAAAAAATACATCACTGTACACGTAAGTAAATAAAGGAAAAACAGCATCACATTGAACTTGTCACATGCACTCTTAGCTTGTTAGTCAAGGTAGGCTTTTAGCGTCACAACAACATTTAACACGCATGTAAAATACTTTATTTATCTACAAGTCTGCTAATTACATGGGTTAGTTACAATGGCTTTAACTATTACCACTGCACAGAACACTGCAGCCATCTGAGTGCCTTATTACGCCCCGTCTCCATAAACTAATCTCCTGAATGCCAATTTCATATGGATCGTGAGTTTTAATAGGTTACAGAAGTGGGCTGGGGAAAGTGAAGGATTAGTACATGGGGTATTATCAGGCCACAGAGGCAGCTTCGGCAGCAGCCAGTTGCTATGGCTGGAGGGAAAAGACGACAGTTCTGACCTCAAGTACAGAAATCCATCTTGTGTTGAAGTATATCAAGAGTGATGTATAGTCTGCAGTTCACAGTATGCCAAGCACATACGCTTTGTTTCGATTGCATGTGCGGCTGTTTTTGCTTGTGAGTCAGTATGTTCAGCAATAATCCAAGGTTACTGCACCAGGCACGTCAGGAAAACTCATCTTTATGGTACTAAATGTACCATCATAATATAGTATGCAATTGTAACATATTTCTTTATATAAATAACTTTAATTACTAGGAATTTATTTGAACGTAATTATATCACCACTACAAACAAAGCTACAAATGTGGTGTATAAGTGGCTGAATATCCTTCAAACCGGTATGTATCATATGTATTCTGTTAGATTCAACTTGATCCTCCTTAGG
The DNA here is from genome assembly GCF_900634415.1 of Cottoperca gobio. Classification (NCBI taxonomy): domain Eukaryota; kingdom Metazoa; phylum Chordata; class Actinopteri; order Perciformes; family Bovichtidae; genus Cottoperca; species Cottoperca gobio. The sequence goes on along the minus strand of NC_041368.1, from coordinate 9,173,361 downwards.
GGTGATGCTAGGCATATGTTTTAAATAATTGTGAAATGCATCTGTAAACTAAGCACATAGGATCTGGCTTTAAAGATCTCTAAATCCTCTCATGTTGGTTGCCACACAGACGACAACCTCAGAGTCTGAAAAGTGAAGCCAATGCGGATGTGCCTTAAACTTGCCAGCAGGGGGCGACTGCACTGGTTATAAAAAGAAGTCTGGTTGTATAGAAGTCTATGAGAAAATGACCACGTCCACTTCTTATATACTGTCTATAGCTGCAGACCTGTATAATTTGCAACAATGCAAAATTGCATTTAATCTGTTATGTAAAATCCTTTTAGAGGTGAATCCCTAAATATGACATGTAATCCAATCTAAACAATAGGTAGAGGAATAGAGTTGATGAATGGACAAGCCATCAGTTGTTGCTGATGTTATGTTGCATTTGAAATGAAGCGATATCATGGCTCCTCAACCCAAAGTGTGGACACTGGCTTGCCAAAGTGTAATGTAGACAACCACAATGACACAACCGTGGGTTATATATTTATATAATTTCATCCCACACCAGAGCGAAAGCTCTGACTTTGTAAGAGGAACAGCAAGTAAATGATCCATAAGTGAGTGTTTCACTGTAACTGTGAGTGTTAGACTGCCACAAACACAGAAATGAAGCCAGAGTTGTCAGACTCTGAATCTGAAGGCCTCTGTGTTTGCGTCTAGCCTTTATGATGTAAACTGAATGTAACCTTTCTCCTCTCACACAGCCCCTGCAGTAGAGACTAGGAAGCCCCAGCTCCCCCCTCGGGAGACAGCATAGACTAGCATTCATGTGAGGCTCAGCTGCTGCGTGTTCTGGGAGTCAAGTGAATCCCACCATGTTCCTGAGCGGGGCACAGAGGGACAGTCAGAGCAGGGTGGAAGATGTCCACTTGGTAATCAAGCCTTGCATAATGTTAGTCCCAAAAGTGAACTGTGCCTTAGAGACACTTTGGAGAATATCATCCTCGAAATGGAAGAATGAAGAGAGGCACTAACTGCCAGCGTGAGACAATTTAGACTTTATCTTGTATCTCCACACACCCACAGCACCATTGTGTGCAGCAGCACCGAGCCTCTGACCACACTTTTACGCCATTTATTGCCGTAATTATATGTGCTCTTGCTTATTTCACCTGCAGTCATATTATGATTGCTGTTACTTCTTTGGTTAGTGACAAAGCAATTTTAAAAAGGCATTCTTCCAACAAATAACGTTAGATATATTATATATTATTACCAAACATCCTCTTTAACAAAATTGCCTGTTATTATAAAAATAAACTCTCCTCTGTGCTGCATGGATCCTCTATGGATATGACACTCTGTTCTAGCCGCAGATGCAGCCTGCTCACCAGCTCTTATCTTTGTTATTATGGAGTCTGAAACTGCCTATAGCTGTTCGGTCACTGCACACACAGTTTCAGGCTGGTATGCAGCCTTTTTGGTATCTCTTTTAAGGGAATCTTTTAGTTTTATTGTTTGCTCATGATGCTGAAAATGAGGCTTTCCTCTCAGTCTAACTCTGACACACAAAGCGAGATGAAGCTGAGAGAATATATCTGTCTGTATTTTTTTTTGGGATAAAACTAAACTTGTTTGGGATTTCTTTCCCCACTTCGCCTCTGTAGTACTTGTATATTATTTGAGCTTTTCACCCAGTCATACCCTCATGCATGAATGCACGGACACATGATTTGATGAATGGACAGAGTGACAGAGAGACATATTGATAGAGAGATGGATAGCTACCGCAATTATTTAAGAACAATTTTTTGAAAACAGTACAAACTCTGCAAACCATACAGGCTAACCACTGTAACTGTGTCATAAACCAGTAATCAAGTTCTACATTATTAATTCACATAATCTCAGCTACGAAAGAGTGAACATTGATTTTCAACCAGAGGCACATCTTTTCTGGAGCATCTCTGAGCCGGTAGCCTCAATTGCAGCGCCTTGTTATGAACTTGCTGTTTCGTGCATTTTATTTTATAAATTACAATTTTTATTTGAAAGAGCTTCTCTTTTTTATGTGAATTGCACTCCTGTTGGTGCCCTCCAGATGATACTGCGAACATTGTTTCTTATCATTTATCACATACTTACAATTTCACAAAAGATCTAGTGCTCCTAGAACGAGGATGGTGTCAGTGTAGTTTTAAATGATAACTACTGTTTTCACTTGATAATTACAGAACTCTACTCCCTGAAATCCATTGAAAGCGGTAATGCTGTGTTAAAATGCACAAGCATGTATTCTGATTGGCACAGTTTGATCATAATATAAGTATTTTCTGCTTGAAGGAGCTGCTGAGGATGTTGACAACAGAATAAAGTCAGTTGCTTTTAACAATGTGTTTAATACGACCTGTGAAAATGACACAGGGACATAATGAGTACGACTTTATTGTGTTCTCTCACTCAATATGTGTCGGTTTCATGGCAATAAAACATCTGCTTTGCAGAGATGAACTCTCCTTGGTGTATTTTACTATTATTGAATAAACCTTATATGAGGCAAAATGAGACCAGGGAAAGCATTTATTTACCTGAACAATCGAGTGTATTTGTTTTTCCCGTGCAAGGATATTGATGTATTTAGTTTATACGATAACTGCCAAAGGTAAATGTTCCTGTATTTACCTGATTCCAAAAATCTGGACTGCCTGTAATAGTTATAATAAAAAAAAAGATTATTTATGGATGACTTCACGTGCTAGTATTCACAGGATATATTAGATAACAACAACCCCTGATAATAAACTGAAACCTCTTATTTTGGAAAGAACTTTAACCAAATGAGCTTCTCATAGACTTCACAGAAAGCTGAGATATGGTGGTTGTTATGGATTTGGTAAACAGTCCTGCTCACAGGTTGAAAATGTATTCAATGTAATTACTATGCGCTGTAAGCAAAGCAATACTTACAATAAATGAAATCCACAATGTATCTGGCATACACAGGCATCTTAGATAAACACTATGTAAGAGTTAATATCGTTGACACAATAGAATAGAATACTGAGAAAGTCAATATAACTCCTAAATGAGTTTGCAAGTAAACAATAGCGGGAGGCTGGATGTTGTGGAACAAAAAAAATGGCTGAAGTGATGTTATATTGCATCCTGTAACTTCCAATCTCAGACAATGTAAGAGTGGTTTGAAGTCCTTGGTGGACCAGAGTGAGGGAAGTGTGTATTATAAAAGGTTTGGATATTTCGCCTAACTCTGTTAGTCAGTGTGACATTGGCAGAAGATTGAACTCCCTCTCCAGCAGTCAGTGTTTTCAGGGTGAGTCATAAGAGACCATAACTAATCATGAAATAACCTGTCGCAAGTCTGAGTGAAACTGGCAGTGGGGCTTGTATTTTCCAATCTGTTAAGCATAGTTTAGCACAGGCCATGTCTGTTTGCATTCTAATGAGCTATCAGCTTGCATTAAATTATCCTGATCCGTGACACTTTACCCAAAAGTTGTAAGAGGTCAGGGAAGTAATTTCTAGTGGCTTTAAATAGTGAGCTGAGGTTTATTTGTAAAGAACAAATTATTGATAGTCGATGACGTAAATTCATGAGAGCATTAAAGCATGAGGTATTTACAATGTTTGCAGTAAAACATACAACTTCAATCTTAACCCTGAAAATAAAAAGGACTGAGAGTCAAAAGCCATGCTAGCAGCTCTGTGATGCTGTATAGTCATGCTCTTTTTAAGAGAGGAACAGACTATTAGAGGAATAAACCAACGTATTAGACAACCCAATGTTTACAAAGACCATGAATGTCTGTGCAATATTACATGGAAATCCATTCAATAGTGGTTGTATGGTTGTATTTAATGTGCAATTTGTAAAATAAACAGGGGGGGGACCCTTTCAGAAGTAGATGCACTCCAATCCGGATGCAAAGCAGAAATAAACAGCCTAGGCCTATTTTATTCTTAGTGTTGAATTTACATGATGAGGTTTGGTTGGTGATTTTGTTTGTCTGGACAATATGGGCTGCCAACTCTCACGCACCGACTGTGAGACCCACGCAACTGCCACTTTTCACACGTAGTGAAAAACAAATGTATAACTCATAAAAAAAAACCTGCAACCTTTACTGCTATTTATCATTCTAGATAGTTTTGGTGTGAGTCGCAGAGTGTTGCAGATATGGGCCATAGAGTTGTCTGCCCTCTCTTGAATATAATGGAACCGGAAGGCACTTTGCCAACAAAATAAATTTGAAAAACTCAACAGCAATTTCTCTTTCCAGAAATCATGACCCGGTTACTCAAGATAAACCACAGACCTTGGTGTGAGCAGTTTCCTGTAGGCACTATTTTCTTTCTAACGTATCAACGCACACAAGGAAGTGTGCATCTAGTCATGGACTAGAGGCTCGAGCTCATACTGTATGGTGTTTTATTCAACATGTTATTAATGACTCAGATGTCCATCCTGTCTGCCCTCACAATCAGCAGCTGCCAGTTATTTCTCAGCACAGAGCATTTGTTTGTATCTCTTTACCTCCACAAGTCGATGGCTAGTTGCTGCTCTGTGGGCACAGGAGAACACCGCGGACTTGTGAACCCATCGACCCATATTATTGTTCAGTGTGACAATCATGGCCAATCACTTTCAATACTTCACCGCCTTTAATCACAGGGTTCTTCCTGTCATCATGATGCACCGACAGTTTCTGAATCCTGTAGATCAGGGGTCTTTAACGTTTTTCAGGCCAAGGACCCCCACACTAATGGAGAGATGGAGCAGGGACCCCCTACGATATATATTGTGTACAATTGTGTCTTATATTAAACTGGGCCTAGTGCCATATATAAACATAGCTACCCTGTTATTGTGCATTCAATACTAAGATATTCAATTAATACAATGCAGGTGCTGCCTCACCACTTGCATTTTTACCGATGGTTTGTGAGGTGGAGGGTATCTCACTTGTGCTTGTGGAGTTTTTTGGTCAAGTTACAAAACGATATTTTTTTTCTCAAAAAATAAAAGTTGCAGCGTGCGTCCTTGTGTCTGGGATCTTAGTCAGCTGGGGACTGAATAAGCTCTCGGCCAATCACGGAGAACCTGACAGAGCCAGCGTGTTACATGCGGCGTTGTGATTGGCACAGCAGCAATAGGGGCGGGTCCTCCTCTTTGTGTACAGGAGGCTTGGCGGGACAGGTCTAGGCTAGTCTCGTGTTGTGAGTGAACCGGTGCCCCGCTTGAGAGAGCTCCAGTGTGTCGCTGAATGTGTGCATTGCTGACTGAAAGATAACGTCTTCTGCCTCCATTTATCTGTTCGCTACAATATGTTGGATTCATATTAATGTGTATTTAAAGACATTTTAATTTGTGGAAAAAAAATTGGTTGGAAAAAATAAATAAAAATAGTCTAATCAACCAAACATTTTGCGATCCCCCTGCAGTACCTCCGCGGACCCCCTAGGGTTGTTGTTGTCCGGGAATTGTGACATTTATTATTTTTAAATTTTAGTTTTGAACCCGAACCATCTCTATCACATCATATTGCTCATCGCAGTCACACATCTACCTGTATTATAATTTAAACTGTGGAACTCCGGAAGACATATTTGATATTCGCTGTTTAGGATGTCGACACCTTGTGAAAGGCTGGAACGGACAGTCCTAAGAAGGTTAAACAGTAATGGGAGTGAGAACTTTTAAGTGATACACACTTTTTCGTGGAGCTGTGTGAACTGTTTTCAATGTGTCAGTTCTCCAACACGCCTGTTGATGCGCAGAAGAAACTGTGTAGACTTATTAATCAAAACAACACGTTTGATGTGCACATAAGCACGGGGGAGCAAGGGGCCTGGGGGGTGAAGTATGTTAGCCTACAAAGGCGCACCAGAAAACACGAGTGTTGATATTTGTATGTTGAAAAGAACCCTTTCCAGCACCTGCAAGCTATTATAGCGATTACTATGAAAAATAGCGCAAACTTGGTTTAACCCAAGTCTCTGCCTATGCATCTAACATCTAAAAGTAATTAATGAGAGGGTGGAGAATGCGGCTGCGGATGTAGACCTAAAGCATCCGCTTCTACCTGTGTGGAAGGGTTGTTCGGTGATGCTGACTGCTGGTTTTTGTTGTTGTCAGCAACCAAAGTTGGCCTTGTACTGTCAATATGGCTGTTTGCACCCGCAATCTATTCTGGACTTTTTATGTGGATCTTTCGGCACAAACATGACATTTTTTGTTGTCGTTTCATACCTGTATTCACTTTAGCTAGCTAGTGAACGCCAATAATAAACTAGTTATTATTGTTTGTAGTGACATTGGCAGGGACAAACTATTGAACTGGATTTTTTGTTTTATCATTCCAAGTGTGAATCATCGCCGCTGTAACATATGACAGTTCGATCCACTATATCTTTTTAAAAAAGCTAGTATTTCTTATCAACTTGCATTTCATTTATTTAATCTGACCAGAAGTGGGCATAAAAATAAATAAATAATTATATACACCCCATCCCCCCATCTCCCCCTGGCAATTTGTACACAGGTTGTATTTTATTTTCAACTACACTGGACAAATATAATACGTAATATGAGGGATAATGTGGGAATTTTATGTTTACAAATGTGATTTTAAAAGTATTGCGCAAAAGTGCTTCTGTCACATGCTATGTGAAGGGGTTACTCGTATCCTAAACAATTATATATATGTAATTATATATTTGAACACCACATTAAATACAAAAATCCCTCTCCTCATATTATTATTCTTTTTTAAATATTTGAAACAAACAGTGTTACACATAAATGTATGGTTATAAGTAACAAGAAAATACGTGTAACATCTACAATATGTTTTTCTGAATATTGTATTAACCGAGAGGAACACTAATATACTAAAGGGTAACCAAAACATGAACACTTCAAACATCTCCAGCTCAACAGAAAGCCATTCATTCAGTCACACTTTTCCTGTTTGGAATACCCGTAGGGCAGGAATAGAGGAGAACATTGCTATCGAAACAAGAAACGTCATTGGGGATAGAAGACACTGCGATCAGACAGCGGTGCTCACACTGTGAGTGACTTTATGAGCACTCTACTAGCAATACTCGGTGATGTGAATGGCTCTAATTGCATCTCTGGTGTAGTTTTTGAGACGTTTTGAAAAGGGAAATCATGTATTTCTGAAACTGACTTTCGCCAGCCATTGAGTCTGATAATAAATAAGAGCAAAAAGATAATGTTTCTCTACTCTGTATACGTTTATATATATATATATATATATATATATATATATATATATATATAAAAAGCTTATAAATCTATATATAGATATAAAGCTATAAATACATCTAAAAACAATTTATTTAATCTTTTTTTAATCCGACAGACTCATTAAGATAAAAAGCTCTTTAACAAGAGACACCTGAGAACAATCAGTAGAACAGAAACAACACAGTTACATAATAAACACGGAATTAAGTACCATAAAAACCTCCCTCTCAAGCCCCACCCCCAAAACCAATGAAGACACACTGCCTGACTGCTGCTGGAGGACGAGTCCACGAGAGAGCGTGTGGGAGAGGAACGCAGCGCATCGTTGTCATCGCTTACAGTATCCAACTACTTCATGTCTCATTTACATGTAGGAAAACAGCTAACATTATTATAATCAACGTAAACAACAACAAACTTGGCTATTGTAAGTTCTCACGGCAAGTATGTTAGTATTGGACACCAGGGGACATAATCTAAATGCAACACCGGTTTCTGTCGTATGACTTCACTTAGTCTGAGGTTAACCTTCGCATTTAATTTCACCCAGCAATGATTACTTAAGCTAGTCATTTTTCATTTCTTTGAATGCCCTCCTCTGACATTTGAAGAGGAATTCTCAAATGAATGAGATCTAATTTGTTGTACACTCTGGCCTGTCCTGAACAGTTAGCAACTAAGCTGTTAAATACCATCCACAAATTTTTCAGATTTCAGGTTTCAGATGCAACAACATTTATTCCTCGACAGCTTAAATGACAGTCTCTCAAAGATTCTACCAAACATTGCTTAATAAATTAAAGAATATGGTATTATTTCTGATGGCCCTTCTGTGAAAACTGGTAATGTCATGATATTTACCAGTGTTTTTGGTGTCTACATATTAACATAATACTTCCCTTTATAGAAAATCCTTCAAACACAATAACTAAGAGAACAAAGACATTTTTTAATGTGAGAAACTGTAAGGACAGAGAAGCCAAAATAAGTCAAAGGGGGCTGTATCCCCTGAGGTGCTTGACTTATTTTCACATCAATGTAAATGTCAAAAGTGTTCCACTCATGCCTAAAAGGCTGAAAAGCTGTTAAAAGGCAATGAGGGGTCAGACACTGACCTGTGGTGTATTTCACAGGAGGGGCAGTCCGCATTAGTTTTATTTCGAAAAAGAATTACAGAGATTAAAGCAACGCTTCCTGTAAATCACAGGTTCACTCTTATAAACCTGTAAGCTCTACCAGTCAATTACACAATGCTCAAGATTTTCTACTTCCATGATGTAGCAGTGGGGAGCTGTGCCAGCAGCTTTGGCTCAGAGTATCCATATGACTCACACAGAGCAGAGATTTGGCAGAGATGATCATTTTTGGGATACGCTCTCTCTACGTTGAACAAAGCTGACAAAGCCAGGTGGCTAAGGTGATGGCAATGGCAACTAATGGAAAAACACTAACATCTTACTTCATAAGATGTCTGGAAAATGGTTCTTCAGCATACAGGACTTCTATTCGAAAATCAGCATCCATCCATCGCCTATCGCAGCATGCACTGTGCAGAGTTCTGTGCAGACTTGTATCTACCTCACTCTTACAGCGATCTCACCAAGAACATTAACTCAGCTAATCACACATTTCTAAATAGTGGCATTGCATCAAATATCTGCATTAACGCCAGATTTCAGAATTTGACATTAGAGCAAACCTACAGCATAAAATCTCATTATACTGGCTCAAAATAGAATACATTAATTAACTGGATGATAATAAAATAGTGATGCGACCATGTTGACTGAAATCATGAAGACAAATTAAAGAGGCACTTTTCCAACGTTATGAAAGGTAATTGACTTTGATGGAGTCCACTACTATAATCAGTCTGAAAGCTTCTATTCATGAGTGTAATTTTCACTTATCAAGAGCTTCAGGTTCTAATCGCTTACATAAGAGGAAGAGCCTGTGATCCTATGATGCATTTGTTTGAGAAGTTAATAGCATCTCCAACTAATGCCTTTTCCAAAATATTTTAATGGCCCTCAGAGTTCTTACGGTGTTCAGAAAGAAAGATACAGACGCACACTACAGTCTCCTCAGAGCGGGCGTTAATAAGGTGAACTGGGTCACCAACAGTAATGTAGACCTTTTCATAATAACGATAACTCTCTACCTAGACGGCTTTAAGTGGCTGACAGAATTATTATTCAGTTCTATGCAGCGGGTAAGTGCAGGATGTTGTGTAATGATCATTATGTGATATTAATCAAGCTGGAGGCCGAGTCAGTCAGGACTTGGACTTGCACCCCATGAAGTTAATTGTAGAGAATCAATACAATGTAAAAGCTTCTTTCATGGTGAACTCCTGCAAGCACGGTCCTGACAAACTTGCTCAACAGTTAATATAACATGGGCTCGAACAATTTAGATGATTATTTCTACAGACTGCTATTCAGGTTTTCAAAGGCTCAATTAATGTACCAATGTGCACAGGTGCACTGAGTTTGGTGTTTGAGTGGTTAGGACTGTAAAATAAATACCGCTGTGGGAAGTATCTGCCTCCGCCTTCACACATACGGTATATGATGTGATTACAAAGTATGCAGTGCAAGTGAAAGTATTCATACCCCTTCACTTTTTCCACATTTTGTTATGTTAGAGCAGGGGTCGGGAACCTTTTTGGCTGGGAGAGCCATAATAGTCAAATATTTTTTTATGTATTTCCTTGAGAGCCATATATTTTATAAATTTGAATGCAACTTTATGCGTGCATTTTTTAAGTATAACACAGAGTACTAATAGCTGTATCAGTGTTTCATTGAACAGGTGTTCTTTAATTAAATAAACTAAACGCTTACGTTATTTATCTAATTTATGAGCACGTTTCAGTATTTACTTCACGGGTTTCAAACTCAAGGCAATTATATCCCGCGAGAAAATATCATATGTCGATCATAACTGGCCCGCCGGTTGGTAATTAAATCAATGCATGGCACAACCACGGGAAAAGACATTTGAGGAAGCATCTTAATGTGTGAGAAATGAAACTGCCCCTGGACAAACTGACAGGACTGACAACAGACGGAGCACATGTGATGAGATGAAAAGAGCGGATTAGTGCAGGATGCGGGAGAAGATGCAGCAGGAGACCTGTGCAGGTGAGCTGACGGTGTATCACTGGATCATACACCAGGAAGCGCTGTGCTGTAAAGCACTGGAGATGGAACATGCATTAAGCACCGTAACACAGACAGGAAACTTTATAAGAGTCAATGTAAGTATTTTCTTGAGGAGATACATTCTGAACATGGAGGTGCGATGGCTGAGTCGAGGGAAAGTGCTGAATAGATTTTTCGAGTTGCGAGCTGCTGCCAGTTTTTGGAAAGCAACGGGAAAGACACCACAGCTCTCTGGGACGAAAAGTGTAGATGTGAGCTGGACTGTTTGTGCGAAATAACGAAGCATCTCACTGTTAAACCTGCAGCTTCAGGGCCGTGTGATCACGGACGTGTATGATGACAAGCTGCGCCTGTGGGAGATTCGGATGCAGAAGGAAACTTTGGTCACTACGTGTTTCCAAACACTGACAAACCATCTCCACTGCTGTAATCCCGACCGCGCATTCTGCTGATAAACTGAGCGCATTTGCCGACTTTGCAGCTCAGAAATTTAAATTGAACTGCTCAGCAAACCATTTGCAGTTGACTTAACCCTTTGATGCACAACATGGGTCCAAATAGACCCGAGTGAGTTTTAATTGTAAATATCTTTGTAATAAATGACTTTAATCATTCAAAATTCCTCAACTAACTTGTTTTTGATCATCACACATTCTTATTATCATTTATACTTTCTTACTTTTTTTAATAAAAATCACTTTTGTATCACTACCCTTCTAATGCGCAACATGGGTCCAAACGGACACGTATTGGTTTCCTATGTGACTTCATGCATAGCTGAGTGTTTCTTTGCTATATTTTTGGAAATTAATTAATTTAATCATTTAATATTCCAAGTATTCATTAGATATCTTGTTTTTGATGACCACAAATCATTATTTTCATTTTTTATTTCTTAATTTATGAACTAAAATAGTTTTAGTTCATCAGGTTTACACACACGGGTCTAAAATGACCCGTGTGTGTAAAGTGTGATAACAATGAAAAAAAGACATACTATAATAATAATGTTGTTTTAATAATTATTATTATAGCAGTGGTTTGGACCAAACAACACATTTCATATTTGAAATCTTTAGTTGTCACTTTGTCACACTCACACATAACATACATCATACAGCCGATAACACTGTGAGATATTGATCTGTTAGTGTGTCTGTAGTGTAACTGTATTGAACTGTGGTGAATGTATAACATGAATGAAGAAAAGAAAACTAATTAAATAAAAACATATGAGTAGAGCGCAAACTGCCATCTCAGTGCATACATGCCTAATAGATGACAGTCACATGTTTGCAGTGGCGGGCCGTGCATTTCACACCTAGGCCTTCAGTGATGTCCTACACAGTCCTACCTGAATTATTCCACCTCTTAATACCATCATTATGACGCCATGGCTCTAGAAACTATACATTTAGACAGAAACACAGTATAACCGGGCGTTGCATCACCCTAACAACAGAGTTATATTAATATTTCCGAAACATTTAGTTGTAAATAGCAGGCATTCCCAGCAGTACAATTGTGCAGTGCCTCTCGGAGGCTGTGAGCCGGGGGTACCTGCTCGAACCCTTTTCCCAGCTGTGATAGGCTCGCTAGCGTCGGGGTTGGCCGTTCTCTTCTCACGATGTCTATCTTTTCTAGAAAGGTTTGTCTTGAAAATGGCGTTGTAATTATATCTGCGACCAAATCGACCTCTTCTCCTCCTTCAGCCATTGTGGGTTGAAAAAAAACAGCTTGTAGAAAGCTACACAAATTAGCTTGTTCAAAGTTTGCTAGCTCTGCATAGCTCTGCCTCTCAATAGTGCGTATCCAATCAAAAGACGTGGACGTGCTGACGTTATCGTACGCCTGCTAGCTGGCCACGGTGTCGCCAACTCGAAATCTGTTTGGTTAACGCCACAGTTTTGTCTCCGTTCACTTTTAGCGACAGGCGCCCGCACTGTTGATTCTGAAGGCCTCAGGGAAGATTTCTTGGACCCTGGCAACACATCATGGCTGAAATATGATTGGATAAAAGCTCTAACATAAAGGCCAGCCCTCCAAATCTCGATCTGAGGCTGGAAGCAGCGCAACCAAGAGGAAAGCTATGAAATGAAGAGAATAGACTATGGGGAATAATTTAATACGTATTTGTGAAAAAATATATACAAATTAAATGTATATTCTGATGATGTGTAGGCCAGCAGAGAAGGCCTTGCTGGCCCTGACGGCCCACCACTGCATGTTTGTGCTCCTTGCACACGGGGCTGTTGCACCTTTTGGGTCTTTGTCAGCTGTGTAGATCTTCCTCTTCACTTGGCCCTCCTGTCAGGTGTCCTCCTTTATCCAATATGTCTATCCTGTTCAATAAATGTGGACCGTGTTTGGCCCTCGACGTAGTCCCAGTTTTTAATGTCTCTGTGATTGAGTTTGACACCCCCGGTCCACTGCTTGCTTTGTGCAGTTTCTCCTCTGCACAGTTTCGCGAAGGGCGGGGCTCTGCCCCCTACGCACACACGTGTGAACACACCTTTAACCTACAGCCAGAGACAAAGCGGAGGAAAGGAGATGGGAGATCTAAAACAAAATCCGCTGCTAAATGTTTTACTTTAAAATGACACAGTAGAATTATTTATTACTTGTTAATCATGTTAAAAAAAGTCAGCTCAAAATTGTCTGCGAGCCATATTGCGTTATCGAAAGAGCCATAGGTTCCCGACCCCTGTGTTAGAGCCTTATTCCAAAATGGATTAAATTAATTTTTTTCTCTACATTTACATTCTACACACAATACCACAAAGTGAAAACATTTTTGGATTTTTGCAAATGTATTAAAAAAATAAATAAAAATATCACATGTACATAAGTATTCACATCCTTTGCTGTGACATTTGAAATGAAGCTCAGGAGCATCCAATCTCTATTTATCATGGTTTGGAATTCACCTCTGGTAAATTAAATTGATTGGACATCATTTGTAAAGACACACCTTTCTATGTAAGCGCCCACAGATCACAATGTATTTTTGTGTAAAAACCAAACCAGGAGATCAAAGGAAGCCTGTGGAGCTCAGAGACATGATTGTGTCGAGGCACAGAGCTGGGGAAGGCTTCAAAACAATTTCTGCTCCATTAAAGGCCTCCATCATTCTGACATGGAAGAAGTTTGGAACAACTAAGACTCTTCCTAGAACTGGCTTCCCGGGGCCTTGGTAAGAGAGGTGACCAAGAACCCGATGGTCACTCTGACCGAACTCCAGAGATCCTCTGTGGAGATGGGAAAACCTTCCAGAAGGACACTCATCACTACAGCACTCCATGTATCTGGGCTGTACGACAGAGTGGCCAGACGGAATGCCGCTTGGAGGACTCAGACTGTGAGAAACAAGATTCTCTGGTCTGATGAAACCAAGATTGAACTGTTTGGCCTCAATTCTAAACGTCACGTCTGGAGGAAACCATGCCCTGCTCATCACCTGTGCAATACCATCCCAACGGTGAAGCATGGTGGTGGCAGCATCAAGCTGTGTATTTTCTTCTTCAGTGGCAGGGACTGGGAGACTAGTCAGGGTCAACGGAAAGCTGAATGGAGCAAAGTACAGGGAGATCCTGAATGAAAACCTGCTCCAGAGCGCTCTGGACCTCAGACTGGGCCAACGTTTCACCTTCCAACTGGACAACGATCCTAAGCAAACGGCCAAAACAACGCAGGAGTGGCTTAGGTAGAACTCCGTGAATGTCCTTGAGCGGCCCAGCCAGAGCCCGGACTTGAACTCAACTGAACATCTCTGGAGAGACCTGAAAATGACCGTCCATCGGTGGTCCCTCCAACCTGACAGAGTTTGAGACCTTCTGCAAAGAAGAATGGGAGAAACTGCCCCAAAATAGATGCCAAGCTTGTAGCATCATACTCAAGAATACTTGAGGCTGTAATTGCTGCCAAAGGTGCTTCAACAAAGTATTGAGTAAAGGGTGTGAATACTTATGCACATGTGATATGTTAGTGTTTTATTAATAATACATTGGCAAAAAAATCTAAAAAACATTTTTCACTTTGTCATTATGCGATATTGTGTGTAGAATGTTGAGAACATTTTTTTATTTAATCCATTTTGGAATTAGGCTGTAACATAATAAAATGTGGAAAAAGTGAAGGGGTATGAATACTTTGCACTGTACACATGTCTGTTAATATGTCTTATAATTAGTATGTTTTTCACAGAGTGGACACAAAGGGGTAAGAAGACCTTTTTAAAGATTATTTATATATTTAAATCTCTAAAAGACACGTCTGCTTGATTCAGTCCATTGACTTTATATGATACGGACTCAGAAGTGTCTCACAAGTCTATTTCGGGAAGGCCACCATGTTATGAACAGCAATAGGTTTTCTTGAGCCTCGGTCCCGAGGCACAAGATTAAGTCTGAACCTGAATCCTGGATTACACTTGTGGCCTTTGGGACACACTCATAATCGTGAATGACTCCACCTGAAATTAAGGTCAAAGGGAAAATGGGATTTGATTGAGCTCTTGTACTTCCAGTTTTGTTACACTTTATGGTACATTACAACACATTACATTGTCAATCTTTGACACTTCCCACATATACAATTGTTTTGATCATAGATCTACAGAAAGAACCTTTAGTATTTCCAAAAACATCTTTAAAATGAGTCTTATAGTTGTAACCGAGAAGAGAAATCTAGATTACAGTTTTCTTCATTTTAAATTTGTACATACTAGTGCAGTGCCCGTTCAGTATGTGCTTGTGCCACTGCCTCTTGGGTTTCGAAGTGAGTCTATGCACGTGTTTACTGTAGCAATGCTACAGTCTACGCATCATGTGTACAAAAGCTTCCGTAACATTTTTTTAATTTTATGGCCTCAATAAAGTCGAAGCCCCTTTAAACGTGTATGCCCCAGGTTTGGAAGAAAGTCGAAGTTCAGACTGGCATACACCATAGACCAGGGCTATTTAACAACTTTTGTTCAGGGGGCAACATTTTCAAAAAGCTAAGGGCCCGGGTGTTAGACATTTCCTTTAACTATTAGCCTAATTTACCTACTCAACCTCTCTCAGGCCTTATAACAATGTTCTCTTTCGCTAATTTGTGTGCCTTAGGGAGCATTTTTGATACACACTCCATGTATAATACATATTTTTCCTCAAAACAAAGAATTAGAAAGATCTATGCTCCTCTCCATGGAGAGCCAGGTTAAGTATTAAAATGGGTTAGCAAAGTTGGAAAGACACATAATGAATTCAGATGTTCTGTGAGAAGTTGATGAGGAAAAAGCTGCTAAAATCAGGAAGACACCACCCTAACTGTAGAAAGCGCTGTGTTGTGTGTTCAGTGGTGTTAGTGAAAAGAATGTCACTCTCGCCAGACTGCTTCTCCTTTCTGTCCATTTCAAAAGAGATGGTGAATGTAATTTTATTGGTACATTTGCTCGGTAATTAGAGGAGCATTGTTATTTCCTTGTTGTTTTTAACAGAGTTTTACTGAGCTCAGAGCGGTACAGTGCCATTGTCAAGCGGAGAAATAGAGAGGCTTCTACTGCCAGAAGAACCGCTGACGGAGATTAATCTGAGCAGCATATATAATACATTTCTGTATATTTCTTGTTTTCCCCTTGATGGTCTCTCGCTGCTGCACGGTGCTTAGGGCACCTGCACTGTAACGGTAAGAATAAACATTTAACTTGCTTACACACAAACCCACACACACCCTTCATACATCCATTTCTATCCTTGGTAACGTAATGGCGCACTATTTTGTGAAAGAAAACCTACAGAGACGTCCCATTGTAGCCGTAAATGGACGTGGATGCGCTGTTTTGTGGATTTTGATGCGCGTCTGTAGCTAACCAAAATCCGTCCGGACGGACTGTGTTGAAAGCAGTTTTCCCTCTGGTCCTCAGCAACACACAAAGTAAATTGGTCTGAGGGTTGGCGAAATAATCGAAACAAACAAACACACTCACTAACTCACACATACATACATACATACATACATACATACATACATACATACATACATACATACATACATTATTGTATGATACATCATCTGCATACAGGTTTACATAAGGTCCCTGCACATGTTGCACATTGTAGAATCCTTTAATAATACAAACTTCATCTAGCTCCCTTTAAGGAAATGGAAAACCATTGTAGTTCTGGCACACATGAAATGAAAGCTAGATATGCTTGCTAACTGCCATACAAAACAAGAAAGGAAGACAGCTGCTGTCTAGTGCCGTGTTACTGTACCTTGCCTGCATGCCTGGAGGCTACAGGCTCAATTTACAGTCTGCCTTACTTCCATGGGTATTAAACAATTCAAAGGAAATGTTGACTTGCAAAATTGATGGCGACGGTGGTTTCCACTGATAGCCGATACTTGTTAGCGCTGTGGTCGGGTAAAGCCATGTCGGGTGGAATTTCATGTGTGGGGTTTGGACTCACACGTTTGGGACGGGGCAGGAGGACGAGTAGGGAAAAAAACACAGGAACAGTTTTGTCACATTGAGTTAAAATCAGTGGTTGCCCATTGTGGCTTTTAACAGTGTGTTACAATACATTTCTCACAGTTGTTAGATGAAGTTAATTGAAATAACAGCTCTGTGTTGTACATTTTGTTATGACAGGAACAGTATTGGTATTTGTTTGTGCGTAGTCCCACAGATACACTAAGACATACACACTTACAAGCATGCGGACACACAATAACAAGTAATGAATATGCCAACATAATCATCTGTAGCTGCCGAGGTTAACCGATAATTACACTCTCCATATGTTTACACAAAGCAGCGCTACAAATCAAGCGCAGAACACATATATACTGTTTATCTGGGTGACTTTGGTGATGAAATGATGACCTGGGGGTAATTAGCACAGATGTTTGTGGCATACTTGGTAAATTGCTTTCTGTATATGAATACAATTGTACTCAAGCACAAACTAAGAAGTCTTGCTTTCCTGTTAAGTTCCTACACTTCTGCTTTTAGTACACCATACTCCTTGCTTTTTAATTCTTGGGATATTTGGCTGACCTTCTGGACTGACAAACAGACATAGAAGAATAGAAAAATGGGAGGAGTGTTTAGTGTTGTGCATGAAAAACAAAGCAGCAGATTGTGGCGTGGAAGAGACAGGCTGAAACCAACTAATACGGATGGTTACAAAACAATTGTCCTGCCTACATATTTGTTTGTGTTTTCACATTATTGTCACATTCTCCATTTGTTTTAATGCCTTTGATAATGTGAAACATGAGGCTTGTTATTTCTTCCGCATTGATGTATTGGTTTGACCTTTGATATCGGCCAGCAATGCCATTTAAAACCCCTATGATAGAGAGTGCTCCCTGAATGCTGCTGGATGAACACCAAATATGCTGCAATTAATTTCTTTTTCTTTTTCTTGAAAATATAATTTTTGGTGTTAATTTGGTTCAATAATAGTTTTGTATATGCAGGAATACATTCCGGAGTTTCCCTTAAGATTACATGGGTAGAGATCACTGCTTTATTAAAGCTGTGTAATATTAAATGTGTCTTTCCCATATATTGATGGAACCATACTGTTACAGCATTGCAATCGACAAGATCTGTATTGTATATGATTAAAAACAGCCAGATCTCGCCTCTGTCTTTGGTAACAAAATGTAACTGCACGTGCATGCACATGTGTGCAGCACTTGTTAGAAATAGTGCTATGAATGTTTAGCCTTAGGCGGCAATTTGAAATTCAGGCTTAGATGATGTGCTGTGCATCACACTAGCTGCAATTACAGAAGATATAGAAAATGAAAAAGGACTGGAGTTGAACAACTGCTTGTCAACATGTAATCTCTCTCAAGGGGAATCATTATCAAATGTAATGAAGATCAACATGTTTCTTGCTTTGACAAAACATAGAGTACTGCTTGGAAATACAAATGAACTAGTACAGGTATAAAAAAAACTCACTGTCTACAAATATTAGTTTTTTTTTAGATATTGAATTGAAAGATGTACTGTAGGTATTTTGTCTGAAAGGGGGGGGGGGGAAGAGTTCTAGTTTCTATTGGAACAATGATAAAGTACATGTGTTACAGCCATCAACAGGGTTTATCAATGCTCTTCCTGATGTGGAAGCTTTTTTGAAATTGTAATTTTATAGTCCCATCTACATCGACACAAAGTTTAGCCGTGGCAGTACAATTACCACCAGAATTTATTAATGTTATGTATCACGCACAAACAGAACTGTAAACTAGGCCTGCTCTCCTGTTTCGTCCAATATATTGCCCCCTCGCTCATGCAGAAAGCAAAAAGCAGCTTGAACAGCGTAATATACATTTTATCCGGTTGCAGTCTTGGGACTTTACGGGACGTAACAGATAAAGCCTACAGAGGACAAACCATTGATTTTCAGGTTCGATCAATACATTACAGCAGAGAGTACATCTGGCTGTGTGTAAATTTGTAACACAGGAAGCAAGCAGATTAATGATACAACGTGTTGAAACAAATGGAGGAGTAGATACACTAACTGCCGGTAAGTAAGTAAGTAAGTAAGTACTGTAGTTGAGAAAGTAGTTTATTTTGTCTCTTAACTTCATGAATTATCTAATTAGACTCAAAACTGCAACAAGCAAATAAAAGTGTTCATAATGATCGATGATGAGGTGTTTTCTCATAATGTGTAGATTCTCCTCACATATACACAAATACATTACATATGTGCATACTGTACAGTAAATGTCATATATTTCCCCTGCAAACATGACTTTTTTTACACACTGTTACCTTCAAATTATCCTTAAATAGCACTCCTGCAGAGTCTAATGCCCTTTTGTCTCTTAAAACAATAGTGCATAACAGCACACTTCAATAATGATTATCACAAAGGCAGAATTCTTGCAGTTCTTCTAAATGACTCTGCAGCAAATGAAGCTTAACTTCGCCGTGACCACTGGACCAATACGTTTAATGTTAATCTCTTGCTATTATAAGTATGAAAAGCTTCTGGTAAAAGTCGGGTCTATTATTTTGAACATAGAAGGGCTCTTTATGGCGAAGGCAGCAATCAGACCGGAGGTTTTTGAAATGTGGTGCTATGAAACGTGTCATCTGCAATTAGCGTGCAATTGATTCCTCAAGTTAGAAATATGCATGCACAGTATGCAGTATGTAGGTGTTCTTATTACAGGTACACATGTCTCCCGTCACATTCAGTCTTTGAGTACAAGATGGCACTCAGACTACACAATCTCAGGGCTGAGAATACAAAGAGTGATAACACTTCGCAAGTTATTGTTATTGGAATAGAAAAGCCATCATATACAGTACAACTGAAGACTGTTTTGCATTATTATATTATTATTAAAGGACTTCTTTTGGAAGTGTTTTTGCAGCGTTTACCCATTGACTAAAAATCCATCATACATTGTATCCCTCTTTAGATTTCCTACCTTCTATACAGCAATTGGTTTCATTTCAATACAGTGAGAACATTCCTAGAAATGTGCATAAAATGGGCCATCAATCACACAGAGCATCATGTTATGTCAATGGTGTGGTTTTTCCAGTTGTAAGGGCAGATCCATCTTAAACGACTGCATGCAAATGAAGGGCCACCAGCTGATTAGAGCAAAAACAAAAGAGGAACACTTTCTGACTTTTAATCAAATGTTTCACTTTTTTGTTAAATACTTTATTATTTCACCTCTTCGGGGCTCTTAAATCCTTCAAAGGAAATAATCCAATAGGAAAAAAGTGGTCAAGAGAGTGTCTAATTTCAGGGGTCCACAGGCTGAATATAAAACAATGCTCTGTCTTATTTCTTTAACAGATCACATTTTGGGGATGCAGTGTTTTCCCCAACACTTAGGACTGTCTGGATAACCAGTTACCACTAAAGGCGTCCAGACACCCACTGAGAGCGGCTCTGAGTGGGCACAACTTTTTGTAATCTACAATGAAATCTGTTTATTTTTCTCATCGTTATAGCCATTAAATCAACAGGCAGACTTTTTAAGAAGGGAATTCATATTTTACAGATATTTTCAATTAACGACCAATCCCTTAATTGTGATATCTGATCATCAGATTTAATTTAAAGTAAACTTTTCCCACCATTCTACCCATTCAGAGGGAATACTCCTGCACTTACGGTCACTGCAGAACGGCCCTCCGTATGTGGTCATGGTGCAGTCACATGAGAAGCCCTCCCAAAGCTGCAGACACACTCCCTGGTGGTGGCAGGAGTCCTCTGTGCAGGTGGTGCTGGGACCTGCAGGGTGTTGAAAGCAGATTTACCAGGTGCACTCTCTCCATTTTATTTATGCATCTTCACTACTATCCAAAGGGAATAAATACGTAAAGGTGGGCCAGTCATTACTGCACAATGAAACTGCAGATATTCATCTTTTGACAGAAAATATTTCATGTGAAATAATTTTATGACTTGGACATGTATTCTACACGTTTCCAGTAAAAGTGAGCAGCAAGACAACAGCAATTTATACACTTGATACCGTAACTTATATATTAACTACTCATGCCATAACCTGTGCAGAGTTTACTGTAAAAGCAATCTCTACCTGGACATTTTTTTGATATTAAGTCTTGCAAAACTCTGCACTTTACTGATTGCTCTCTTCTTTGAGTAGAACTGCAGAGTGATATAATTACATGTTAGCAATGTATAATCAGAAATAATAAAACCACCGAATGTGTTCATTGGCAAATCAAAATGGAGCATTCAACAAAGCTTTTTAATACCATAACAAATGTGGTATAATTAGTTTTTATTGAGCAGTCACTCTGAGTTCCTCTGGTTTCATCTGTGCTCCGTGTTACTAGGAAATCAGATTACAGGAATGTATGGGTGATTCAAACTTCCCAGTGTGTTCCCGGCCTCACCTCCACAGCCGTGCTCCACCTCTCCCACCTTGTGAAGGGCATCGGCCAGCAGGTCGGGGAGTCTTCCGTTCAAGTCCACAGATGCCAGGCAGCCCTGGTATCCTTCCCGGGATGCTATTAACCTTGGCAAGCTGCTGTACATGCTCTTCCCAACACCACCAACGTACAGCTCACCTGTGAGATACAGGAGTCTTTCATTCAATTTAGTTCTGATGTAATTAAGAGATTTCATTCTGTGTTTTAGCATTGAGGTCATAGTTAGTGGAGGACCGGACTGAACTATATTCAGAGGTCAACAATTTTAGAAAAACCTTGCAATACAATGAAGCCCAGTGAGCTCTTCTTAACTTAACTCTATATGATGTTGCATGATAAACATGTGGAGTTACACGACAGCCTTTTATGGTTATATTACAACAAAAACAACAAAAGAATAATGAAATCAACCATAAAACTTAATATTTCATCATTAAATATTGTAATCATCACAATTTAAAAAAATTAAGAAAACAACATGTTTAACACAAACAAGATAATTCAAATTTTAGAATGAATGTGTTGGAAGATCATTTAAAACTGGTTCACAATGCAGAACCCTGTGTTAGCAAGTGTTCACTGTGTCCTCTGCTAAAATACTTTTGTTTTATTCACATAAATTACCTTTTAAATCCAGGTTGCGGGCTCCATTGGCGTGTTGGGTGACAGTGCGGGAATCAATCTTTAGGATGTGCACATTGCTGTTGTCACGGGAGATCACCACATCGTGCCACTGGTTGTCATTAAGGGGCTTGTCAGAGTTTCCCTTCATTAGCGACGGCCCATTTCCCAAGTCAAAAACATAATGAATGTACCTATAGGACAATGCAGATTTGTACGCTCAGTATTTCCTATGTAGTATAATTTCTCCACATACCATATGCTGTTATGTGATTATACTGTCATAAAAGTTTCAAATGATTCAAGCCATCCAGCTGTGTGCACTGCTGTGTACCACTCTGTTTGTGATGCAACCACTGACGGGGGCTCAAAGTCAGAAACGTTCTTTGTTGACGTACAAATAACAGTGAAAGAATGGAAACACACGCAGCAAGGCTTGAGGCGTATCATCATGTTGATATTAAATTTGATCAGCAGACACAAAAAACTAAATGTTGTTTGAATCAAAGTTAAGCAGCATCTATGACAAAGCTTCTGCACCTCACACTAAACATTGAGCAGCCTGGAAAACTATGACAAAGGCGTTTGGAAGCCATTTTTCATCTGTGTTGTCTGTGCAAGCTTCTGCTGAAGGCTGCAGAGCTGAACAAGACCTCCTGCTGAATAATTGCCTACTGGAGGAGAGTCTGTGCAACATTTGACAGTAGAAATCTACAATTGTTGCTTTGCTCGCTCTGTTTAAACAACCTTCTAGCTAATCTCTGTGTAACAAAAATGATCTACAATGAATTAAACATTAGGAACATGAAGTATATTTGTTGTCGAATGTGCTCGAGTAGGCCTGCATGTGAGAATGACATGCTGAGAATGGTACTGCGGTGTTGGCTGTTATTGTTTTTGCACTCATGCTTCCTCTATCTATTCTCCCTTAACCAAAATTATTTATGATGAACAAATTATTTTTAAGCTATTTTGCGTCTCTCGCCACTGCTGTAGGCTGAAGAATTGAAGATATGAATCATGATTAAGTTATTTTAAGCCAGAGAAAGAAGAAAAGTAGAAAAGCACTCTTCATATGCCTTCAGCTTTGCAAGACAATTATTGTTGCACTAAAACAAACAACGATATAAATACAAAATTAGGTAGATTATCAGGACTGCCTTGGTTGATTATTCGACTAAAGTTTCTTTAGTAGATTAGTCATTTCTGAAATGCTTTTTGCATGCTGAATACTTATGCTGAAGCATATGAGCCCATCTCTAGTAAAAACTAGATTTAAAGTGGTGCTTCTGCATGATTCTTTGTGGAAATACTCATCAAAATCATAGGAGTGTCAGTCCTATAGATATACTGTATATAGTTCATTCCTATCCCCAAAGCCCTTTCTATCTTTCCTCAACCCAGGCCTCTATTTATATTACAGCTGAGTCCAAACACCGCAACACTTACCCTTTGACCAGCTCCACCACGATGAAGTCACTGCCATCTCCAGAGTTGTAAAGTATCAGGCCGTCGGGACTGGTGGTCTTGAACTGGAAGAAAAGGTGCATGGAGGCGTAGGCCTGCAAGGTGGAGAAGGCCAAGTAGCTGGCTTGCGCTGTGAAAGTTACAGGATTGGCCACAATGTGCCTCATGCCGAATCGAGCATTCAGCTCACAGTAGGAGATGTCTCCGTTCTTGCACTGATCCAGATAGAGCATCCCGTTGAAGGAAAGAGCTTGCAGATGGCCGATAAAGTTGGAAGGCATCACGGAGATGAAACGCCGCTCTGTCATGATCCCCGTCTCAACGTTGTTGAATTCCAGGCGAGTATGGGCGCCTGTCATGTGGCCTAGGCAACAAAACATACAGCTTAGATTTCAAATATCTTTTAATATCTGTACCTTTGTAAGCCCAGCTCCTTTAATCCGACTATATACCTTCCACTGTCACATTGTCAACAGAGAGCTGCAAATTCTTCCCACGCCGCACCACCTTCACTGTGTGCCACTCATTGTCATTCAGCTTCTCACCTACCAAGAGTACCTCTGGACCCTTGCCTAAGAGGAGTAAAGCAAGTTAAGTGACAATCATACCACATCAACTCAGTATACATCCCTTCCACATGAAGCTTTCTTTACTCAATACATCCATTCACTTCCAGAACTCACACACATATCACAATCAATACACAGTTAAAGGAGGAATATAACAATGAAACTGCAGTAGTAGATCCTATTCTGCAGGTTGAATGGCCGACATGTGTAAATATTCTGTACTGAAATAGCATGTTTTCTCTTTTTAGGGTGATTTGATTGATGTCTATGTAGGTA
Source organism: Cottoperca gobio (assembly GCF_900634415.1). Taxonomy (NCBI): domain Eukaryota; kingdom Metazoa; phylum Chordata; class Actinopteri; order Perciformes; family Bovichtidae; genus Cottoperca; species Cottoperca gobio. Next base: position 9,149,046 of record NC_041368.1, on the reverse strand, counting down.
TTATCTAGAGGCTTGGCTCAAACATACAGTTTTAAGTTTCAAGATTTCTGCACTATCCTCTGCCTTTTTCGCTGGTTTCAAAATAGGTCACAGTGCACAAGCTTGCCACTGCAGCACCGTCATCCTGAATCAGTGCCTATGCAACAGGCCGACACGGCAGTTCAAAGGAGTTCTGACATCGCTTGGGAAACTAATTGGCCATGCCTAAGCTGACTGCGCCTTTAGGGGGTTGTCTGTCTAATTGAGCTCATGGTGTAGGAAAATTACAGGGGACGTACAGAGGGCAATAAATGGAAAACATCAACTGGTTTCCGAACACTGCAATGTTTCATCCTCGGGGAAATAAAACTGAGACTGGAGACTTTGTCCAGAGCTGCATATCAAGTGTCTTTACAGCACACAGCATGATATCACTATCCACCTACTGGATATCGACTGCGCATACTAGACAGATCAATCGCATCTAATCCTGCTCCGTCTATATTTGACGGATTTACTTCGATAATGAAAGACAATCTAGTCTAGCTGGAGTCATGTCCAACACAAAAGATAGAAATGTTTATATTGTAAATCTCTATCATGAAGGTACAGACAACATTTGCTGTAATGGAAACGGAAATAGTGGAATGCTAGATAGACCTTTAATCTTATCTGTGCAGAGGGCACTGCTATCTAATGTCAGCGCCTAAAAGTCAGTTTGTAAGTCTTGGGGTGTACTTATGTTGCTACACATGTAAAAAAAAGTTGCACAAATACTGATACTTGAGACACTCAAAAAAATCTCTGAGCATAGAGAAGTGAATGTAGTCACTGTGACGTCACTCATTAGTATGTGGACCACGGTTTTGAAGCCTCGAATTTTCTGTTTTGGTTGTTGCCATCTGGGTGTTTTGCGACCAGAAGTGACATGAGAGGGTGGAGCTAAGTACAACATTTTTAGGGGGACCAAAATGTTACAATTATGATTGTTATGAACTGAAAACACACTGTTAAGGTATAAAGTTGCAGGACAAAAACACGGACAGCACCCAGACCAGACAACGTCGTGGCAGCGACCTGTCAATAACAAGGTAGCCACAGCTGAAGAATACTCCGCTTTATTGTACATTTTACTCTAAATGGGAGCATTATTTACTAGATGAAATGCTGTATTGAAGAAGACTTGAAATTCGCGATTTAGACCATAAACTTGCCGGACAATGTTAACTGAGGTAATAAATTAAGTGAGAAGTCGGGTCATTTTCTCGTAGACTTCTATACAATCAAACTTTGAACAGTTTGGCAACCGTTAGAGAGAATGCAAGTTTAAGGCACTTCCCGCTCTGGCTTTACTTTACAGACCTGGAGGTTGCTGCTTGGTGTGGAGCAAGAAACAAGTGACCTCTCTGTAGCCCGTCTCGAGGCTCCGAGCATAACACACATCAATCTACGACCAAACTGTCGGTTGTCAACTTGCATTGTGAATAATGTAGTGGACAAGGAAGGAAAACATGCGGAACATAAAAGACGATATCTCTGGTTCTGCCGCATCAATTTAGCATTGAACACATTTACTGTTATTTGTACAACAAACAGTATTATTTGTCGTCGTAGTATTTGATTTGAAAGTGGAATCATAAGGGTTAGGGTTAGGGGGTCTTTTGTCGCAGTAAAAATGAAAGATTAAGCACACACAGTAAAACTGACTTTCATATCAGTGATAGTGATCTACACTGCAGTAGGTAGTAAAATGGTGGAATATAATATGTATTCACACAGACATCTGACTGTAAACTCTTTGAAATGTGGCCTCCTTTCAAAGTGACTCGGCTTCAAGCTCAGCTTCTAGAGGCTTGAGAGCAAGCCGCACATGTAAAGGGTCTATTTTGTCCAGTTTGATCCTCAGTTAAAATTGAATGTGATTCATATTTTCAAACAAGAATAACTTCAAAGGCATGGTGCAGTTACAGGTCAGCATTATGAGTGAGCCAAGACTTTGAACGCAGTATGTGCGTGTTAATCAAAGCATGTTTATGGTAATTTCGTAATTTTGTAGGACAAATGCCTCATTTCAAAAGTGCCTTGTGTTGTGTACCATTATTCCCCATATTCCGGAGAATTAATCAAGAGCATTGCAGAAACATTTGTTCTTAAAACTATTACCCTCCCACTGACAGCTTCCAAGCAGCGGGGGCAGATGGGCGGTCTGTGTTAGTCCTTTAGAGATAAGCTCCACTCGCAAGATCCCTCACCTGAGCAATCTGTATCAAGTAGTGAGATTATTCTTAAAAGGTGCTCAAAACAAGGATATTTAAAATCCCAATGAGTCTACGGTGCAAACTGTAATCCTCCCCAATGATAGCGCTCACTAAACGATGATCATTTAAATCTTTTAAGCAGATAATTATGCAATTTAAAATTTGGCTCCATTTTCTGTTATCAAGCATAAAATGCATTAACAAGCAATCCATTATCACTACTGCAGTGTTGAGACTGTCAGAGGTGACTGGTGTAACATAGATACAGAAGAATTGATCTGGAAGACATTTCATTTTGCACACAAAGAGATGCACATGCAGTTTCTGTGGACAGTGCATGAGGGTACAATGCCATCTGCTGGTAGAGAAGGTCATTTCTTGGGCAGATATCTGAGGCAATAAAGGACACACCGCCTCTTTTAATAAGCCACGTTCAACATATTCTCTTTGCTATTTCCATAAATATATGTACTGTATATTATTTTATATTGAGTGCAGTGAACCATTTAAAATGGCTATAAATAGCTCTTCAGTTTCTCTAGTTTCATATTACTTTTCCTATCTATGTGACACTTTCTTCTTCTTCTTCTTTTTTTTTACAGGATAATGACTTTATGTTTTGAAACTAATTATATTTATTGAACTCAGTTAAGTTTATTTAATTGGAAAGTGTATTCTTTTTAGCCTTTTAGTCTTTTGGCCTCCTTTGCATATTCTGTTATCATTCCTAATGTTTTTGTGATTTCTTTATGTGAATCAAATCAAATCAAATTAAACTGGTTTCCAGAGACAGTACATGCACACCCCACTTCTATCCAACCACAGACCCATGTGATGCACACACACACTACTTACCTTGATCAGAAAAATACAATGTAATCCATTCAATATAAAGGACTGTTGCTTAGTCTAGTAGTAAATCTGCTGGAACAGCCATTACATATATATATATGTAATATATGTATAGCCATTACATCAACATCTCAGATCAATAGATTGACATGAAACAAAACTTCTTGATTTTTCTATTGTACATGCTATGTTAAAATATGTTTGAGATCATAAAAAGAGTTGCAATGGCCTCCTTTTCATCTCAAGTGAGCATAAATATAATATAATAACTAATATTCAGCATGTAAATCATTGAGAAATTGAACAATAACAGTTAAACGCTTTATTTCAGAGAGTCTGGGAATTATTCATACATGAGGGGTTGGAAACAAGCTTTCAGCCAGCACTTGATTATAGTGATAACTTTTATAAGCATTCATAAGCCTCCTCTGTATTGGATGATCTTTATCAGAGAGCCGTTCACCTCTCTGCTGCCAATAGCTTTTATCTTGTTCTCCCACTGCTGTAATCTGAACAAAAATTTAAATTGCCTGTCTCTCACTATCAGGTGAGAGCAACAATCTACATCATGAATTCAAACACTCGCGCGGTACTACCTTAAAGTACCACTCCATTTCACATAGAGAATACCAGAAAATCAATTCTGCTGATACAGAAGAAAATCTGCCGTTGGCATTTATCAGCTTTTTATCTAATGGAATTATGTTGGCTGCTTTTAATACACCGTGGCTCATGATGATGTATTTGATGATTTGCTGTCATGTTTCTAAGGGATTTTCCATTAAGTCATGTTGAAGGATTTTAAATATATATACAGTACACTTATCCCGCTTGTTCACCCTGTAATGTATGGCACATACGATCCAGGATTCATATTAAAATCTTGGGTGTATCACAAAGCAAGTGTCTGTCGATGCATGATCAGCTGTTAGATTCACTGCATTCACTTTTTTACCATGAAAAACGGACTTCTGGTCATTTAATTTACATCAAAATAACATGTTCCACTTAAGGATGTCATGCTATAGCCAGTATTGATAATTATTTTAAAAAATGAAATAATGATATCATGGTAATAATACACATGATAAAATCGGTAGGTCTTGAGGATTAATCAGGTAATCTGGTTTCCTTTTCACTATCCATTAGATTTGTTTTTGGACAGTTTTGTACAGTTATGGTTACAGACTCTCTCTACCTCCCTACACTCACATTCTGAGTGTTATTCATTTGCCAAATAAGAGACAAAATGCACAAGTTAAAGATTAAATTGACCAATAGCATTATTATAGCATTATTATTATTATTTTAGAATTTTCAATAGATGTTGCGATACTAATATATCATGAACTATTTTGGTCACGATAATCTGATATTTTGACAGCCCTAGTTTCACTACACGCACTCTACTAAAATAGGAAGACTGCAACAAACTGTATGCTCTCAATTTTAACTTTTTTTTTAAAGCTTCCTGTGGACAGGTGTTGTAAATGAGCATTTTGCTACAAACACTAAACACAGTGCATCTGGTCCTTATGAATAAATTGTGTGTTGCTATTCAATGCTACTGTGAAGTCCCTATTAAATAAAATACATTCAATAACAGGTTTCAAAATGTAAGCAATAACACGTGTTTTTGATAGCTGACAGTCTTGTTTCATATTCATCTATTGATCAGATATCAGGCTTACCTTTAAATGAATCTCAGCTTTGCCACAGTGTGATAACCCAGTAACAAAATTGAATTTTTCTCTAAACTGATACCGAATCCTGCTTTTTTCACTGCCGATAATTGCTGATTGGATTTGAACTGTGCCACATTATCAGCTATGTGAGCACATTAGTCACAAGGAAATGAATGACTCATTGGCAGCGCAACAGGCAGCATCAAATCTAGCTACATTTGATTACATTGTAATAATTTAAAAAAAAAATGTGTCATTCAAACTGTTACTAAAATGTGGATTTTATGAGTGAAGAAGAAAAAGAAAAAAAAAGCCAATTATATTCAACTCCACAACTGCTCGCCACAGTGAAGTCTCAATCTGGTTCTTATCTTTGTAATGATGCTTGTGAGTAGCATTACAGCAACAGTAAACAACTGGGATTGTGGGGCAGAAGAAATGAATTATGTTCTGTTTCACAAGGGAATAGAGCGAGAGGCATATGATTATAGCACAGTGCATGTTCTCTAAATCATGGTACAGTAAATAATCATAGGAGACACTTACTGAGATTACAGTCTATCCTGATACAATCTGGTGAGAGAGAGAGTGAGATGGTGAGGTTAAAAGAAAAAAAAGAACAGCACAAAAGAGGAGAATATTTCACATCCTTCAAGGTACATTCTGCAGACACTTCAGTGCTTTTCAGAGCCCACCATCCGGGGACAGCCTCGAGAGTCTAAACCGCCACTTTCCTCCCTGCAGTGTACATAACATTAGAAATAGTGAGTGAAAGGAAAAACTCAGCATGTGTCTGGCACTGCTGGCAGCATAATAGACCAGATCAAAGTTGGGATCAATAGGAGTTTTATTGACCATAAAAGTAAAGGTGCACCGGTATTTATTTTTAGCGTTGGTATAGGCTTGGATACGGCTGCTTACATTCAGGCGTCTGCAAATGAATCTGACTGTTACAGATATTGCGACTGATAGTGTCACTGACGCATGCTTTAGGATAATACGGCAAACATGCTCTGCTGTGAGGAAAATTGTCTGAAGCAGATAACAAAAATGGAACCTGTGCTGGATTTGGTGAAAGATTTCAACACGTGAAACCGAACAAAGCTTTTTAAAGCCTGTCACCCAGAGGAACGAGACTTAAATTAGAGAAATTACTGGGATTATGCAGAATTAGCAATACATGTAGTCTCTTGTCAGATCAAATCCTCCCTACCATAGACCCGTTCTTGTCTTTAGGGGGGACAGGGGATCACTAGGGGGAGACTGCATGTCAACAGTACATGTCACATAGAAGTGTTGTACATCATCTGAAAGCTGATGATACAATATTTAACTCATTTTGACCACTTGAATTAATAAAAATTGTCAAAAATTCATCTAAAATACCACATTAAGACACCAAGAGCTTGAGGAACATCATAGAATCAACAGAAACAGAAAAATCATTCTGTTATTAGGTTTAAAATAACTTTTGACATTCGCAGATTTACGCAAGAATTTCCAATTTCCCCGTTATTGTCAATGTACATAGTAAAGCCATACATCCGCTGAATGCCCGAGGTCTGAAGTTTGTGGTTGTGAGGTTTCATGAAGCTGTGATTATCCTAGAGGTTACAACAGATCATTTTAGGTCAAGTTTAAAAAAAAAAAAAATGGTCTCACTACAATGAAATGGCTACGGGGACTAACATCCTATCACGCATGAATTAAATTGGGCTCATTGAATCCAAAATAGTCTGAGATTTCCAGTCATACCCAATTAATGCAATTCCAAGACTGTTTAGGGACGCCAGTATGCAGAAACCATATTTAGAATAGGCAAACAACAATTTTATACTGCATGCAAAAAACTGCATGATTTTAGCCCCAAACTTCACAGGATTAGCATAAAGTGAGCGTGTCTGTAAAGGGGAGACTTGTGTGTATGCGTTGAACCCATTTTTATTTAGATGTCTTGAGGTGAGAGGGACCCTTGTGAAAATGGCCATGCCAGTTTATGCCTCGACAAGACTTATCCTGACTTCTGGCATTATTTACCCTCCTTTCCGATACCCGTACCTTCACTCTGGCTTTAAAACTGAACTTGCAACAGTTGGCCAAAGATGCCTGCGTCCTTACGGAGTGTACGAGTGTAAATGTGATTGATTCATTTCACAGAATACCACTAAAAGGGTCATGAGTTTGTTGTGTCTTTGGGGTATCATACTTGGCAGTCTGATTGTTTCGGAAGATTTGACCTATTGTACCGATGCACCTCCACTCAAAATCCCAAACCTTGATCGGCCTTCACTCTTAAACTTAAAGTGCTGTTAACTGAAATGATCCAGTCTCCGGCTTTGTTCTGCAGGCCTGGCGGTAATATCGTTTCCAAGTTAAACACAGAGGAAAAGGGCGATTTGCACAACCTGCAGCCACAATAAACCTTACACCGTAGAAATATAATGACACCAGCAACAAATGTGACGCTTTGCTAACATTTTCTCATGCCTACAACAGCTAATACATTCTAAATGCATCTGCAATATTTATAGTTTTGAGCTCAAAATGGATTCACCCACTCATCATTTCAATGTTCTGTATAATGAAGCAAATGTTTCCCACTGCACATGAATATATTGGTGTAAGTCATGTGGCTGAGGAGTGCTCTCAAGCTGTCAACCATCACAGAGCAGTGGATACAGACAGCCAGAGACCAGAGGGACTTCCTTCTGCAGGTGTGTGTGTGTGTGTGTGTGTGTGTGTGTGTGTGTGTGTGTGTGTGTGTGTGTGTGTGTGTGTGTGTGTGTGTGTGTGTGTGTGTGTGTGTGTGTGAGAGAGAGAGTGTGTCTATCACTGGCACCATGTGCTCGGTGAAGCAACTCTAAATGTGGGTGGGTGGACTATAATGTCATATCTACAGCGTGATGTGTAGAGTGTAATGACGGATCTGATCTCTGACTGCCTTCTCCTTGAACTGCAGACAAAGCCATTGAAGGGCTGAAAGAGCCGGGACGGTCAGATGGGATCTGACCACTGGATGAACTGAGAGAGAGGTAGAGAGAGAGCGAGAGACAGAGAGAGATAGAGAGAGACAGAGAGAGAGAGGTAGAGACAGAGAGAGAGACAGAGAGACAGAGACATAGAGAGGGAGAGAGAGGTAGAGAGAGAGAGAGACAGAGAGAGATCGAAAGAGAAAGAGAGACAGAGAGAGAGAGACAGAGAGACAGAGACATAGAGAGAGGGAGAAAGAAAGAGAGAGAGAGAGAGAGAGGTAGAGAGAGAGAGAGACAGAGAGAGATCGAAAGAGAGAGAGAGAGGTAGAGAGAAAGAGACAGAGAGAGAGAGAGACAGAGAGACAGAGACACAGAGACATAGAGAGAGGGAGAAAGAAAGAGAGAAAGAGAAAGGGAGAAAGAGAGAGAGAGAGAGAGAGAGAGAGAGAGCGAGAGAGAGAGAGAGAGAGAGAGAAAGAAAGAGAGAGACGGAGTATACATACACACAGTTGCTTAAAAAGGCATTAAACCCCTTGACTTTTTTTTCATTGCTTTTTGTATAAAAAATACTTTTTCTAAATGTTTTAGTTAGATGAGAAGATCACACACAATGTTAAATATGAAGCTAGAGCCAGCAGGAAGTGTAAATTCAACAATTTGCCATTTTACAGGGGGTTATGTATTAGATGATTTCTTGGCTCTGAGGCAACCAGCAAAGACTCAAGAAACTTACTGTGTGCAGCCAAAAAATAGTCCCATAAAACAACACCACATAAAACAACAAATTGCTGTTTTTACGCTTCAGTTTTTATACTGGTTAAACAAAAGAAATATAAAGCCTTAACTTAACCTTTAGTTAAAAAAGTGAAAAAAACTACCTTTTTTCCTTTTGTCCATATTCCATTGCATTATGTTCCGTTTGTAATGTTATGTTTTATATGTTACGTTATCACTTTGATTTGAAACTAAAAATGACAAAGGAATTTTGGCGAAATGAAAAAGGGATGTGCTCATCTTTTTAAGCAACTCTACTTATTGTGTATGAAGATGGATATGGGAGAGTCTGAGACAAAACTAATATCATGAGAACTCTAGCTTGGTGACGCGTCCTAAAAGGACAACTGCTATTATCTGCTTGCATTTGCCGCAGCAGCATTACCCAGGTTCACAGTGAGTTTCACTCTGCCTCCGTCCAGCTCCAGACGCAGTGTGTCCGCTGACTGCTGAGAGGTGGTGGCCATCAGCAGGCCAAAGGCCCTCTGGGACATGAAGCGGAGGGACACATCCTCTGCCTCTGTGTGCAGGGTCCTTGGCAGCACCACCTTCAGATACATGCTGCTGTCATAGCTCACCATGGTTGCCTCTACGGATTTCGGGAAGAGGAAGCGTTAGCAGACATTAAACCCAAGAGGGAATAATAGCATTAAATGAAAAAACACAAAGTGGCATAAATGGAATGTAACCTGAATTTGAGCTTATCTAAGGTACGGCATGATATAATTTTAGATTGCAGTTTTCATCAGTCTCACCAGATGGCAGAAAAAGCCTGGAGCATGCAAAGACAGCGGCGAGATTACAGCAGCAATCAAATTTCTGAAGGATTTATACCCATCATAGAGCAATACAAGGGGGATTTTCATATATCCCTCATACTATTAGCTGCCAATGGATCTGTGTAATGTGGCCTCTCTGTGAGAAAACCATCTGCATGGTAAATACAGAGTGATTCAGGGCTGTGGAAGCAGCAATGCATTTCTAATGAAACACTTATAGGACTGGCAACCTCATCATACTAACAATTCTATAATGAATAACTATACTGTCGGAGAATATTCTAATTTACCATGGCATAAATAAAGAAAATATCTTGACCTTTGATTGTCACCTTGAGAAAACACTCAACTCTTATTTGAGTAGATATGGCATTATACAGTATGGAGATGATCATACTGAAATTGCAAATGAAATTATTATCGTTCGGGAGGCCTGAGCATTATGGCCTGATAATGAATGTTCTTTGTATCTACATTTTATTCCATCTGTGCAGCCACTTTCCAGCCACTACACAGCTACGTTAATAAATAGAATACCGGCCAAGTGTGTTAAAAGCTTTGCAGCAGCATTTTGAAATCACTTATCCTCCCCATCCACAACCATATGTCTCAGAATCTCTTACCCTTCTCACAGCTGGGACCTAGGTAGCCAGTACCGTTGCAGTCACAAATGTGACGGTTCCACCCTTCTCTGCAGTGTCCTCCGTTGGCACATGTATCTCTGGCACACCTGACGTGAGTCTCTCTGGTGCAGAAGCTGCTGACACCTGTGGCGCTCTGGACCTCTGCCAGCCTCCACAGGTTACGGCTCTGTCCGTCAATGAAGAGGTCCCTCACACAGCCCACGTAGCCGAGGCTGAGGGAGGCGGTCCACACCTCAGGGGGGAGCATGAGGGTTTGCCGATCCTCAGGTAAACCCCCGAGATACATGTCCCCGTCTAGGTCAAGGATCTCACTGCCTTCATTAGCAGAGAAGGGGATGCTCTGGCTGTTTACGGAGATGAAGCCTGTAGGGTAGGCAGTGAGTCGATTTTTACTTACACAATGTTTTTGTTGCAGAAAATGAAGACAGGTGTGTGTGGGCTGAGCTAAGCGAGAAGTGAGAACAAACTGTGAGATTGAGGAAGTGGGCATTAGTTTCTGCTTGCTTTAAAGAGTGTGGCTTAAGAAACTGCACAGCCAGTCCTTGGGAGTTCATTTTGTGAGCAAAAGCAGTAGCTGAAACTAAAACTTGCCCTGGAAAAGTGAAGAATTATAAATGGCATTGTCATACTACCCTGCTTGAGAAGGAAGGACATGTATTTATAGAAATATATAGGAAGAATTAAAGGAGGAACGATGTGTATTTGGGCTTCTACTAATAAGAAAGACATTTGGATTGTACTAATAAGGCCACATTTGAGGTGAGTGTGCGTATTAATTGGCCACTTGTGAAATAGGTTAACACAGATTTCAAAATGTCATACATAGATTATAGCACCTGAAAATATCATCGTAATTAAAACCTAATATGCATGCATGTTTCACTGCAGTGAATAAAAAGCAAGAGCGTGCCAATGTGACTGAATCCATGCTGGCATATGGTGCTTTCACAGCTTGGAACATTTTCTGCTCCACAGCTAAAACTGGAGGAACACAGTAACAGAAGCAGACAGAAGGCTTCTCCTGCCTCCACATATATACTAAATTATTTTACCGTTGCGCCCTCTCCTCTGGAAGTCCACATGGCACCACTCGCCATCATCGAGCCTCTTGTTACTGGCTTTCATCTTGATGCTGCCAGAGCCCATATCCATGACCAGGTAGAGAAATCCATCCAGCAGCTCGATGGCGAAGAAGTCGGCCCTGGGCTTCTTGTCGGGCTGCGGGCCCTGCAGGCTGCCATGGCTGAACAGCAGCAGGCCGATGGGCTCTGTGGTGCGGAAGTCAAAAGATATGGCGCCCGTCTTTTTTGTGTTCCACCTGGGTAATGTCAAGTAGGCAGACGGCGTGTCGAAGGTGACCGGCTCCAGGGCTTCCACATCCTCACAGCTGAATATCAGGTCACCATGGATACTGATCTTTGGGTCTCGCTGTTCAGCCAGTCGTGACAGCTCCAGTCTAAACTCATTATTCTTGTAGACCACCTAATAAATGAGAGAGATGTCGTGATGAGATGACAGCTGGAGAGAGCAATACATTCAGTGCAAAGGTTGAATATTAGTCATCATTAATATAAGATTTCAATATGACACAGCGGCATTCGGAAGGACATGCGGTAGAAAATCATCCCAGAACTCAGAACAGATGATTTGATTTCCTACAGTTCTGTCCAATAAACTGGCACCTTTAATTAAACGGATGTAGGAACACCTAATGCGTTAATGAAAAAGGATTGCAATTTGTCTCTCTGAGATTGTTCCTGACTCGTGCTGTGTGCACATGCAGAGATAGAGGAGGCATGTAGAATTGAGCGCATTCATTTTACAGGTAAAAACAAGAAGGCAGCAAGAGCTGAAATGCTTTTGGCATTTAGATTTAGATGCAAATGCAAACATTTACATTTTAGACATTTAGCTGACTCACTAGAATACAAACAATGAGTCTGACAGTGGAATAATCTTCAATTCAGAGAGGAGGAATCACAGACCTAGCACCTAAACAGTGACAAACAATTATGTGTTTATACTAAGTAAACTCAAGTTCAAGCAGAGAGGGTGAGTGGGAGAGAGGTGGACTCGATCCTTAACAAGCACAACACACAATTCAGTATTTAAAAAGTGACATTTTTTAAATGTATGAGGACAAGAACCGGAGTGTTCATCTTCACAGCTGAGCTCATGATGCAGATAAAGCGAAACTGTGGTAATAAATCTGATTGTACACTTCTGCTGCAGTGAATACACAGCGGACCTCCCTCCGTCTTTGAGGAATGTCTGGCTATTGATTTGAACATTTAGATCAATTACAGGAAACAAAGAGAAATACAAAACCCTTTTAAAATATATTTACTTATACTCCACACAATATACCCTGTTTTTACTGAAAGCGTACTGCAATGGAAAAGCCTGCTCCACTGTGTGGTCATTGTGTTATTTTCTACTTTCGTTCTGGGTTCATAAATATGCACAGCGAGAGACAACAATCCTTGTCTCATTTTGTATCAGTTGTAAGTCACCCCGAGCCCAATGTTATCTGCCACATCACTCTACGGCCAGTCTCTGCCTGAGGTGACACGCCACACTGCACAGAGTACTACCAGCAGAGCTGAGAGGCAATTTGAGCCAATATCACACTTCACACTGCCTCAGTGTGACTAATTAAGCACTGAAATCAGATGGTGAAACTGACCATCTAGAAATGAGGGTAACAAGCAATTTTTAAATGGGAAGACAGTTAACCAAGACACTTAAACAGTGGAAACAGTGTGTTAGCGGTTATGTACGGACAATTGGAGAACATTCTCTGACGTTTTCTCTTTTTAAGAGGAAAAATAAGAGGCGTTACTCCAGATGTACCGAACGTTCTTAACCATCCCGATCAGCTCTTAAGGCCTTGTCACACATATCCGTATGACAGAAATGTATGCCGGCGCATACTAAATATTGGCAATAGGTTGATATAAACTAAGGGTAAGTTGTGATCGTTTGAAGGACGCAGACGATACGCCAAACACGTCAGACATACACAGTTCCGTATGGCAGAAACATGCCGGCGTATACGAAAATTAGCTCAAGATTTGTCAGAGTCTAGGATGCTGAACGCTAGCTGTACTGTATAAACACATTTCATAAGTTACTCCGTCATCAGGGATAAGTTTAACATGGGTCACGAATAAGTTATCCACTCGGTATCAATAAATTGGTTGTAGGGTTCACCGTCAGCCGACGTAGCCTATATCTAACGTACCTCTAACGTAGTCACGTAGGTATTTCCGTAGGTAAATATTCAACTACGTATTCCGTATTTACGTATGTGTAACGTCACGTAACGTCTGCATATCTTATGTGGAATACGTCGGGTACGTCCGGAAATTTTGAACATGCTCAAAACATCAGCGTTCAACAACGCACCCCAGCGTAACACAGTGAGCTCTTAACGAATACTACTTATACCTTACCTTATATCAACATACACCAGCGCGTTGCCCATATTTTGTATACGCCATATTTTTGTATATCTTATGCATTTGTTGGGTATTCGTCTGATACATTTTGTATAAGTAAGTGATACGATATCAACAGGTTAGACATGCGTATCTGTATATGTTCACTTTTCCGATCTGATGAAAAGTTGGACGTATTTGGACAAATTTTCATATACGCCAGCATACGTTTCTGCCATACGGATATGTGTGACAGGGCCTTTACCAAGGTGTGCCGAATGATGAACTTCATTATTAATTGGAGGCGTGTGGCTGTTATTATTAGCATAGGTTATGCACCCTAAACACCCGTAAATACTCAGCCAAATGCCTAAGAATTGGAGAGATGCCACCAAAAGCAAAACCTGTAAAAAGAAGAAGAACTTCTGCAGGTACTGTTAAATAAACAAAGTAAGAGCATCATTACTTGTGTGACATGAAAATCAAAAAATATCTCAGAGCATAATGTCAGACATTCAGAAGCTTCAAGGGTTTTTATAGTCTTAACTGGGATCAATGGACCAATAGTATTTCTTTAGCCCACAAATGTAACTATACAATTATTATCATTACACTAAAACACATGATAATCTAAATGTAATTATATGACATTCATGCATTTTTTTATGTTCCTCAAATTTCCTTGCTTGAACAAACAATTGGTGGACTGTGAAAACAAGATGTTTTTTCTTATCTTGGTAAGAGTGCTCTCGACTACTCTAACATTTTCTATTACCTAAGAGAAGAGCAAAAGTTGAGGTGAATGGGTACCAGCAAAATAAGAACAAATTGTGGAACGCGACCAAAAAAGAGAGAACATTTGTTCATGCATGAGGCCCAATGTTCACAACTAGGAACACCAGGTCTAACAGAAATGCATATATGGCTGCAAAAAGCACAGTGTGACCTCTGCACGGCTATTACATGAACCAAAAGACAATACAGGAAGTGGAATCCTATTTCACCAAATCAGACGCGTGTTGTATGTGACAAGGATTACAGAGTAGCCGGCAACACAAGAATAAAGCCCTGCTGGTGTCGATTGACAAAGCCCTTGTGGCTTTTATGCTAAAGTGTTAAAGAATAACAGCAGTCTGAGAATAAAGACCTTCTCTGCTGCTAACAGCCGTGTGAGCACATTCTTCTTAACCAAATTGGGTACACTCTTTAAAACATTTAAGTAGAGGGACCTAATGATGCAGGGTGGGATATCCTGTGGGCACACATACTGCAGACCAATAAACGGCCGGCTTCAAAGACAAATTCATCTCACCCTGTCCCTGCTAGTTGTTGTAGTCGTGACACTTGCCTGGAAGTGGCCATTATTTTTTCCTCTACCTGATGGCCTCTACCCAGCAGCACTCACATCTATTATCAAGCGACATCTTGAGAGATTAGTCATGGCCCAACTCTCTACATTCAATAAAATAAGACAGATATCCCCCTGAATAGATGCACTGCTTATACAATAAATATTTTAGTTATTTTACTTTCCCGCATGGATTAAGATTAATATGTATGTTTTGAATTCTTCATTCACCGCAGAGCTTTGTTCCTCTACTTCATCACCACACTCAGAGATCGAGCTTCGAATGACCTCTCTCTGAACCCGCCTTCTGCATCTCCAGGCAGAGCTCATCCCATTTGATCATCTCTGCCACCAGTCGCCCTAAATACTGGGACTTTGCGGGTTTGTCATTACATATTCCTGACTCTTTATCCCGTCATATCCTGCTTGCATGCCTGCAGTAGATCTCTGTGACTATGCAGAGCAGTAGAACGTGTAAACACCACCACCCACAGAGCGGGGGTTGCAGCATTGGCAGGGTACTGGGACAATAACCTGTCCATAAATAACTTCTAATTTTCATGTTATGTAGACGCTCTATTTAAAAAGCATTCAGTTGCCGCTTGAGTGCTTTGAAATGTTGATGTCATGTTCTTTGTTAAAACTACAACAAATACACATTTATTTATTGAGCTTGTGAATCTGCGACTGTGTGGACTATGAGATAAAAAAAAAGAAGAAGCTTAAAACATATTGAAATATCATGGCCAGCGATAATAAATAGTTACCAGTAAATAAAAAATAACTAATTGGTTTCCTTTTTAGAAAAATCAACATTTGTATTGCTCAAATGACATACAATAATATTATCTGTCAATACTAAACCCATTTAATCTGTATTTAAGTGCCATATTAAATTCTTGTTTTCAAGGCTCCAGACTTTTTTCACCACTTCCCCAAAACCGTCCCAAAAAATAATTTCAAGCGTCCCGAACCGTCAGAAATTCTAAATATTATCCTTTTACTTTGTTATAGTCGTACAGTGGTTATTTGCATAAGAGCACACAATAAATTATTGTATTTTTATTTCAATACTTACTTTGGCAGTAAAAATCGCAAAAATCATCAATAAACTCCAATACATCCAGAACTCCGCTGCCCGTCTTCTCACCCACTCCAGGATCCATGACCACACCACCCCCCGTCCTCTACAAGCTCCACTGGCTCCCCATCCCCCAGAGAATCCAGTACAAGATCCTCCTCATGACCTACAAAGCCCTCCATAACCTGGCCCCCTCCTACCTGACTGACCTCCTCCACAGACACACTCCCACCCGTAGCCATCAGAGACTCCTCCTCACTCACCACATTCAAAACATCACTTAAGACTCACTTGTTCAACACCGCCTTCAACCACTGACCGTCTCTTCTCCTTATCCTCCCTTCTTTTTTTGTTTGTTCGTTTATGTATTTATCTTTGTGTCACTCACTCTGTCAAGCGTCTTTGCGTTTCTAGAAAAGCGCTATACAAATCTAATGTATTATTATTATTATTATTATTATTATTATTATTATTATTATTATTATTAATAGCTTTAATTTATTTTAGGGATTTAAACAGGGCATAATTCCTTCTCTAATATCTATTTTATATTGATGGTAAAACATCTCCTTCAAGCAACTGTATTCATTTAAGTTGTTGTCAAAAACTACATTTTACAAAATTAGGCTACATTTGAACACATCATGATAATGTTATAATTTACCTCCACCCAAAATTTGACCATTTTTAATAACCAAGTTACTCAAGTTTGTCAATTGCAATATCAATGCTAAGCAGCAGGTAATATTTGCCAAGTTCACTAGCTTAGTTTAGCCTATAAAAACATCAAATAGAAATCTTAACCTGACAATTACATTACAGGTCATTTAGCAACTTACAGTGAACTCCCTCTGGAGCAGCTCAGGGTTAAGTACCTTGCTCAGGTACTTTCAATAGTGACAGCCTGGTATTGAACTCACAACCTTCTGGTGATCTGTTTGGAGGTCGTGCCACTAGACGACTAGGCCATCACGCTATGACAGTCTGGAACAAAGTGGTGGACAACAATGCCACACCTGAAGCCCTGTGGAGCTAAAAAGTGTAAAGAAGTTGTCCGCTACTTCTCTATTTATTTGTCATGACTGAACTTCGAAACACAGCTTACTTGTTGTAAAGCACAGCTGTCTGCAGATTTCAGTTCTCCAAAAACATTCTGTGACAAACTGGATGCTTAGAGGTTAAACTTGACAAGTGAAAGCGCTTTTTCCATTGGGTTCCAGTAAGAAAATCTGAAACTGAAAAATAAATCTTTTCATGTTAGTTCTGACAGAGCACTGAAGTCAGTCTCCATCAATATTCAAAGAAGCCACCCTTTTTTTCTTTTTCTTTTAAGAAGACTATGTCTTTATAATCTGCCAATCTCTCACTCTCACACACACTCTAAAGAAGCTGCTGCTTGTTATACTTTGCTACAACTTGCTGCTGCTGTGACTAGCTTAGTCAGATTTTTTTTTAACTCTATTTGCCTTGTGCATTTTGTGTATCCTCTAAGTGATATATCTGCTCTGTCCTTGGTGCATTGTGCTCCCTGCTGAATCCCATGCAGCTGGATTTAATGGGGATCAAGAGCGAAGCCTAATAACAGTTTATAAGCATTTATGGAATAAATGGTCTCATATCCTTTGATGCAAGTGTCTCTGCTAGAAGAAAACTCAGTTGTTTGAGCTGGGTATTGACCCCAAGGAAATATATATACAGCAATCTGCCACTCCGACACTTATGCTACTTTGCACCATTTATAATTCAATTCTGTTTTAGTCGCGTCTCCTCCTAATCCATCCTTGGTAAGTAAAAGCATTTCACTCACTTTTGCTGCACATAGCATGTCATTTGCTTTTCATGAGATTGCTCACGTCATTAAAAATGTGTAAGCCCAGGCTGAAATTGGGCATTAATCCATTATTCACTGCTTTGTCTATATTAATTCTAATGCAGAGTACATGATCTTACCTCCCTTGCTCAGGATAATCAATGTGACAGGTACAGGCCGGAGTTAAAAAAGCTTCAAAAATGTGGAAATAGTGATGGACTGCGTACGACTGTGCTGTAGAAATGAACATGAGATCTGTTTCTTAAGTATATTAGTGCTTTGTTCTCAAAGGGATTCCCACAGGAATCTATAAATGCATATACTCTGCACAGTGCGTATGCTGCTGAATGTTTCTCCTTCAAACATCCTACAACAGGAGAATCGATACTTATGCGATGGGTGATTTTATATACGCAGAACATGCTCTGCTTATAGGAATGGGTAGTGCTATCTAAGGAGGGTAGGATAGTATTTCCAGTCCTCTGCTGGGACCAAGGTCAATCTGTACTCACATCTTTCAGACAGCCCAGGAAGTTGTTGCTGACCGGGGAGCCTGGCAGGTCTGCTGTGTTTAGGCTGCCTCCTATGTAGAAGAGATCATCAGAGCCCAGCATGGTGTAGTCCTCCTGAGTGTAGCCGGTGGTGGTGAGAATGCCATCCACCAGGATCGTCACCTAGAGGATCCAAAGAGGGAGGACGGTATGAGGAAAGATTAATGACAAGACATAGAGATATTTTAAGTTAGACAGAAAGAAATGTCCTAATTATTTCATGCCTCATTTCTTGATTCTAGTTGAGCTCGCATTAATGTTGGATCTTGAAGACAATTACAAGAACAGCTTTGCAGGGTTCACTCATCTCAGCTGATCCCCGTTTCTGATATATTAGCAGGATTGCAGTGGAATCAATATACGATAAATATACCTTCCACTGATATTTTTGCTCCAAAGCAAATAGGAATGCTACAGTGTAATTTGAGATTAAAGATAACACGATGGCAAGCTACGCTGCTTATGTGTTGGCAGCAGAGAAACAAGATTATTCCCATATCAGTCTCATCAGTACACAAAGACAAAGGAAATGAATAACTGAATAGGGCTATAGGAGACGAAATGATGCGCTTGTTGCCATGCCAATAAGCCTACAGTTAACATGTATTCCTGCACTAATGTAACAGCTCCATTTTGCCTCAGAGTGAAAAAAGCAATGATTTTATTGTGATGGAAAAGAAAAAAATCAATTTTCAAGAACAACTGTAAAAAGCTAATAAATAAACTGTAATTCCTGATTTATAGTGACTTTAAATGAGCGCTTCAACGAGGCAGGGGACACGTTCACCATGTCAACTAATTGTTCTGATGTTTCAGACCAGTCACAATCATTTTATAAATGCAGGGCTTGAGTGGAAATGCAGAAAAAAAACTGTTGTCAAAATCAGGCCAGAGCAATTCATATGCAAGGGAGAGGAAACTACTCTCTCAGTTGTTATACAAACAGCCCTTGCACCGTCACTACACAATGTAATTGTCTTATACTGTACACATGTTTAATGATCATTTGTCTATTTAGTTTTATCATTTAGAAATTCCATAATGGAAAATGAGCATTTGAGTAAGTGCAATATAACATGTTTAGGGAACAATTGGCATCACAGATAATAATGGGATGATTTTTATTAAAAGAAAAGGATGATGAGGATACAATATGAGCTACATATGTATGGTGTACGGATTAAAACTATGCTTCTACCACCACTACCAGATCCAACAGACATTGACTTAAACACAATATGTCATTTTCTACCACTTGGGGTTTCTTAATCAAAAGAATAACAAAAGACGAGGTTCGGTGGCGTGAAGTAGCGTGGGATCATGGGAGTTTGTCAGTGCAGTCAGCTTCTCCTGGTAAGGACTCCTTCATTGTTCATTGTTCAGGAGGTTTTTACGGGAGCTGAATTATCCGCAGTCGTCTTTCCTCTCCAAAACAAACCAACCAGGGGATTAAAAGCGGTAAATAGAACTGAATAAAGTTTCACGTTTAACATCAGTGTTTCTTCAATGGTGTTCGGCTGCAGCGATCCTTTGCTCAGCTTGTTTATTTATCATAACTTAAGATCTAGACGTCCGATGACTAAAATTCTTCATCCGGTTAAAATATATAGTTAAAAAATGACCAATATCTAAAAAGTGTATTGTTACAATGTGGCTTAAAACTAGATGAAAAATCCATTTATGACAGCTTCTGGCAGAAAACCACAACACTGTGCAAAAGAGATACGTCGCCATCACAAGCGACCAAATGAATTACCTTGATTAAAATGATGAATTGCTCTAGGTTTGAAAACGGTTGGAAACATTTGGTATAATGTAAGTACACAACTCAACTAAATATATAACGTAGGTCTAGTCGCTTTGAGACATTTCAATGCGTGAAAGTTACATACTGTAATACCTTCAAGTAGATGAGAGCAGTAAAGTGATGTGGCCTCATTCAGAACATATTGATCATATACAAAACAAATAATGAATGTGGCACCAACAGTACGACAAAGCTGTCCGATTTGTAAGTCTTATAATTGAATCTCAGGAACTAAACTTTGTGAAATCACTGGTGTCTGTATTCTGTAAAAAATCTTTAGTATATTGAAAGAAAGAGGATAAGAGACAAAAGAATGACCTGACAGGGTATGTTCAGGTGTTGGGTGTCTAAAGCAAGGTCCTGCCTCACCATTCACTGGTACTGGCAGGTATTGATTTCTGTCTATCTAGTGGTGAAGCCCTCAGTATCTTTGGCTTGGACAGTGAACAATGGCAGGGTTAGATGGTGGGTTGATGATAATGCACATCAAGAAACTTCAGAAAAACCAAAGTGCTTTAATGCCTAGAAACGGATTGATGCTGCTTTCTTTCACCCCACAACGTCTAGAAAAGCATGACCAATTTCTAATAATGACCATATACCTCCATATCCCTTTATTGGCAGTTCAAAATCAGATGGGGTGGTTATTATTGAATTAGACTAAATTATAATTAAGTAGAAGTACACAGCAGGATAATATTCAGGTTCCAGTCCTGGCAGGTAAACATTGAGACCGACCTTTCATCATCATCATCATCATCATCATCATCATCATCATCATCATCATCATCATCATCATCACGCGCACACACACACACACACACCCACACACACATACACATACACACACACGCACACGCACACGCACACGCACAGCTGGTTTAAAAGGAAACATGTATGTATGACTGCTGGTGGAGCTCATGAGTAACACTGATAATTGAGTCCAGAGTTTATGATAATATGTGTGCATGTGAATGTTTGGTGTGTGTGTGAGTGTGTACAGTATATGCACATCAATAGGTGGATGAATGATTAATAAGGGTCAGAAGTTGTAAGTTTGCCTACAACAGTAAAATAAAAGACAGATGGAGAGGGATATAGGGTAATAGGAAGAATTCTAGCTTGAAAAGCACCACCGGATCTAATAAAATGTTTCCACCAGCTCTCTCTTGGGAGTTACAGTTCCCCCTATCTACATGTCAGTGGGGTAACTTATCTGAAGGGAAAGCAATTTACACAGGGATCAAATGCATGGCTGAAAGCATAAGTGACGTTGTAAGCATTGCATTGCCACTCTTCTGGAAGCCGGGGTAAGGAAATAGATGTGGAGCAGGATGCAACTTTATATGCATCTCAATGTGACGGCTTCAGAATATATTGGCGATGAGGAGAGAGTTAGATACAAAATGAGTCCTACTTTAGCAAATAAATCAAACATTTCAATGCATTGTGCATGGCAAAGCTCATGGTTGAGGTACATTTACTAAGTGGTCACTTTATTTGGCACAAAAATGCATTTTGCTTTAAAAAGCCCAATTCCCTTAAGGTTTCAATATTGCAATAGAAATTATCTACAGGGATGTTATTGGTGTGACTCGTCTCCTGTAGATTTTTTAAATACGCTTACACAGGTAGGAATATTGCATTGTAACTCGGCTAAAGGGAGCTCTGCTCGAGTTGATCCAATACACACTCCCCAGTATGTGACTTTTTCAAGAAGCGATATTAGACAATATGTTGTTTGCTGTTTGTTTCAGCAAAAAAGCTGTAAATAAAAACCACACCACTGTGCGCTACCAGCTCAGACAGATACAGTTAGCAACTAGCTTAGGAACACAAGGTGCGTTTCCATCCCCCTGTTTTTAGGCTCATTTTTAATTTGGACGTAACAAAACCGCTGAAAATACTTTTAAAAGAAACACCTCAAAATATCACAAACAAAAGGCTAAGGTAGAAATGTTTCTGTATCAATAAAAGGAAAATGCAACAGATTACAATGACAACTGAATTAGCTAATTAATCATGATGTGGCATATGATTTAAACGTCCACTGAGGATTCCACAATGAAAATAGAGGCAGACGAAAACATCAGATCTGGGATGAGGAGACTGAAATGTTTTTCAAATGAAAGCATGAAACAAACATGGATGTCATATGTTTTTTTTACATTGTTTTCCACCATTTAGGGTTTGACTGCGTCTCTTGTTAATTACATCATATTGTTGCGCCCTCTCCTTCTGCAGCGGTCTTTTGGCACCTGACAGTAAGTGCTACCTACTGCTTAATGGAGTCCTGATATTAGCATGACAATAGGTCACGGAAACGTGCATACATTTGCATTCTCTCGCAGATTTTCCAGAAGATTTTAGCTACATTTGGATGGAAAACTGGCTTTTGTGGAGCATTTTGCTGCTAAAGAGCAGATATATTTCTCAAATGAGTGATAATGTTACTGCTGGATGTAGAACAAGTTTTCCATATCAACTTAACAGGTGATAATATGCCAAACTGGTTACAGCTGGCCTCAAGTGGCCAAAAAAATGTGTTATTGCAGTTTTAAAGTTGCATTGTTTGGCTACTATACCCCACGGCATGCTGACGACAAGTAGTTAAAGCTTGACTAATTGTTTACACACCAAAAAAAGAGCAATATTAGCGTTCAGAGTCGAGTTCAACTGCATTACTAAACAAAATCTGCAAGCTAAAACACTTCATAGACCTGCAGAAATAGGTAATTATCTGTGGGTTTATTCAAGCAACCCTTTCATATTGCACATTTATTCCTTGTTAATCTAAAACAACGTTGATTAGTAGAGCTTTAAGGTACCGTATGATAAAACTAATTGTAGAGTGTCTGCAGTCAAAGAAGAGAGCCAGCAGGATAACTTTTAATGTAACACAGACACATCCTGGCAGTCTCTAAATTAGCTTGGGAATTCAGCTCTGTGCTTTGTCCAGTGGACAACGTTAATGAATGTGAAACCTTAGGGCTGAGTTGTACTTGGCTGGAGTATGGTACAGTAGGTATAGCAGAACAATATCGGACACATGCAATGACTGTATTCATTATATAAAAGCTCTGCTCTTTCTCGCATGACCTCTTGTTAAGGGTAGATTGTCAAAATCTGGACAACAGTTATTGTCCTGTAAAGATAGAAAAAAGACCAGGCTGCAGAGATTTCACCACTGCTGCAGGAGACATAAATGTGATGGATATTGCTGCATGAGTTCAGTCTTTATTTCAATAAGGTAAAAAAAAAAGAAAAAAACCTTTACAGCAGTCTTATGGAGACTGCAGAAAAAAAACTTGGCTGATTATAAAAGGACTCAATGATTTCCGACAAAGCAATCTATTTCATGAGAAAGAGGGCAATGACCTAATATGAGCTAGTAATATCTATCAGAACATGGAAAATGGGAGATAGGGAGTTCAACAGAGCGGAAACATTAAACATTCAACAGAAGCCAACACGGTTTTAGTTAGTGTTTACACTGATAGAGGACTATAGTACCGAAACCCTATTCATATGGCCCTGGTATTACCTGGACCTCATAAGAGTCTGATCCAAGTGTTAAAGATAACTATTTATTCATTAAAGCTGTGGGAGGCAGTTTATTTTTGGCATCATTGAGCAAAAGTTCCATGATAATCTTTCAGCATATTGTAATTCAAGTGGCATCCCAGGGTAGGTAGTTTTTTGGAAAAATAAAAACAGACAGAATTTGCATATACAGCCTGCAGCTCTCTCCTCGCTGTCCTAAGCCCCTCCAACCAGACGAGCATGGGCATACAGCAACACGTACAGCAACGAGTCATATATTTCAAACATCATCGTGACTGTGATCCCGACGCAAGGTGCGGGCTGTGGATGTACAGTATACACACCTGGCGGAGGTTGCGTGTCACTCGAACATCATGCCAGACATTGTCGTTGAACTTCCCTTTGGCAGGTTCCACCAGGGCCTCGAAAGCACCAGAGCCCAGGTTAATGACAAGCCACAGAGCTCCGTTCCTCAGGGACAGGTTGACATAGTCAGCTGACCTCCCTGTGTGAAGCAGCAGGCTGTTCCTCTGCAGCGTACGGAAGGACAGCGTGATCTCATCCAAACTGCTCTGAATGGGAGTCTGGGACAGGTTGTAGCTGAAGAACTCATTGCCTTTGAAGGTAGCCACTGACTCCTCCTGCCCTATGAGGGGAGGAGAAAGAATCTTAGATAATTGTCATCAGGCTTATGTTTGATTAACCTACTGCAATACATTTACTACTTTACTGACATGTTGAGATAGCTAAGGCTTTGGTCAAGACTAAAATGAGTAGAAAATTCCCATATAGAATTATGCCACAAATATTGTTCTATCACCAAAACTTACTTGAACAGACGGACGCACGTGTTTGTGGAGCTATTCACATATGCAACAAAATCACTGTACATACTGATGGACAAATGTACCGTCAATGGGAGATCACATGTGTCGTTTGCACATTAAAGGATGAGTCCAGCTATATTCTATATTTTTCCTATTGTCAACAACTCCCATGAAAAGAGCAAAACCAACGATAATGTGGTCCTGCTGTGTGTGCAGCTTAAGCCTAATGCAGCTCATTCCTCTGTGCCGCAGACCTTTACAAAATAATGAGTGAGCCACAGTGTTACACATGGGTGACATGTTCCTTAAATACGATACATATGGGAACTGTAGTTCACTGTGAGTCGTGCCTACATACACTGTCCTCGTGAAATGAGTCCCCAGCAAAATGCACAATTTGCTCCTATTTGAGTAACAAGAAAATAACACAATGTTGAGTTTGGTCATTTCATAAGGTTTGTTGACAATAAGAAAAGTATAGAATAATGCCTTTATTAACAGAGAAAAAAAGATAAATTACTAATATAAATGTGTCAGGCTTGAGTAAACCTCTTATTCACACTCGCAGTGCAACACATTTCCAGTGAGGATGTTAAATGTCAGATGACTCAAACAATTTTCCTGCTCCAATAAAAGCATTTCAGCTTTACCAAAGCACAAGGAAGATTTTAGTCTTCTTCATCATTTCTTTTTAGTGTGCCATTTGATGTCGAACAACATTTAACATAATACAAAGTAATTCCTGATGTTACAAAATAAAGCTTTTTGTTTTGTTTGGCTTTTAGACAAATATTGGCAAAATAAGCTGAATGACAAATAACACAAATGATTTTGAATAAATGCAAAATGATTGATAGATTCAAACATAGAAACATAAAACATAGATAAACATATATACAGACAGACAGACAGACAGACAGATATATTTAAACATAGAAACCTTAATCACATGACAATTGTGAACAATGTAAATCACAGTATGAATTTGGGAAAAATCTTTCAAGTTTTAAATCTTGAGATGGTGACGTAGACATCTGAGTGGAGACAGAAGCAAACTATTGAAAACTGAACTTGACACCGCAGAGACAAAAGGTCAAACAGCTTGGCTTCAAATGCTGAACTGTGATTTTGCAGACTAGTCCTGTGGGATTTGTCTCAGGCTGTATTGTATACTGAATAATAAAAACACACTGGTAAGGGCCATTCTCATGGAATGAATTGCGGCCGCTGATAGAAACATGAATTGTGCACTACTTGCACCCGCTATCTGTCCCGTCTTTCAAGGTCTAATTCAGAGAATATATTGAATATACGTCCATAAAGTTTTGCAGTGCAATTTGCCCTTTTTTTTCGATTGACTGCAATTATCCATGAGGCAAAGCAACGTTATAAATGCGCTACTTGAGGCCAATGCGTCAGATGTCAGGGGTGAGAGTCAACCTGAGCCGAGTCCAATTCCAAACATACCTCCTGAAGGAAGAGAGGAAAAGAGAGGAAAGGGAAAAATGGAAGCGAAGGATTTAGGAAATGAGGGAGAGGGAAGAAATAATCTATTTACTTTATTTGTTTATATAATAACCTGTTTTTCCATTCTTTTTTTCCATGTACTTTCAAACATGTATTAGAGCTTTTGTCACGTATATTTTTATTGACAATAAAAACTGTTGTTTTCACTGCATCCCAAAATAAAGGAACTCTCTAAAGACGCTGATCTTTGTGAATGTTCGATAATATTTAAATAGGTGTAAAAAAGCCGCGCAATCATTTTGTTCAGCACACACCCGGTCTATTAAAAAAATAAAAAAGGCCCGGGCCCGGCCAGAATCAACTTGCGTATCTGGCTCAGACTGACTCTCACAACCGACCATGTGTCATTTATACTTTGCCACATGGATAATTGCAATCAGAGGCAAAAATGTTGCGTTTTTGCGATACAGCGCAATATCTTTTGTTAATTAGACCTTGAGACTGGGCAGATAGCGGTTGCAAGTGATGCGCAATTCACGATGCAATTAGCGGCCGCTATCCAATCTTCGCGAATTCGCCCCACAGAATTGACGTGTTCTGACATGCACTCTTAATCGTAAAAATATTGAAATCCACAGTAAACGTCTCAATTCCAAGGTAACTTTTGACACTTTATCTATCTATCTTAACTATTGTATAATACGGTTCTTGAATTTATGAATGGGCTGTTTAAAGTCAATATAGACACCCCTTCCTTCCTATGCTTTTTCTGGTAAGATACAGCCTCACAGCTAGTTTCAAGCTAGAAGGATAAGCTGTCCCTTAAGCCTGCGCTTGTTTGTACAGTAAATGTCGGCTTCTGAACTCCGAGACAAATTTAAGCCAACAGGATCAGTGGTCCCATTAGTCTCTATTGTTTGAGCAGTGTACTTACTACTGAGCAGACAGCAACTGGCTCAGCCATTGTTGAGAGTAAAAGTGAAGTTAGGCATTTGACTGATATTGTAGGTGAAATGCAAACCTAAGTGCAGCTGCAGAGTGAACACTGAAGGCAACTTGGTTGAGAGAAACTGATTATGGGACACTAGAAGTATTGTGGCCTACTTTAGAAAAGTGCTTACTGTACATGTGCAGTTAATAACTCCACAGGCACAGCTGTTACCATTTAATCTAGTATCTAAAAAAGGTTTTCTCATACATAACTAGAGTATTTACATCATTTCCTGTGCAATCGTCTTTCCGTAATTCCCAGCTTTCTACAATGAATGAAGTCACGAGCAGACGTGTGGAAGTGTGTGGGTGGTTAGAAAGGCAGCGGGCCATATCTCTGCTTTCCTGCTTACCTAAGAGGTGGCTCATTGTCTGCAGCAACACTGTTTACCAGCTTGTGAAAAAAAGCAATACTGGCTGTGTTTGCTCTGACACCAGAGAGACTTTGGCTCAAACTCACAGGAAATGCCATCAGAGACACTGGCTGCAGTCAGTACAACAGCTAAGAGATGTTAGAGCAGTTTAGCACTTTGTGCATGCTGCAGCTGACTGGGGACAAGCCATCAACCGTCTACCTTGACTGCTGTAAGACAATTGCGCCAAACTATCACTCCATGCAAATGCATGCCCGTAGCCACAGAAAAAGAAGGCTCAGCTGAATATCCCAACAATATCTTCATGTCTCTCCTGCTTCTCTTCTCATTGCTACATCTTGCTGCATTGTGCTCTCCCTCCCTCTATCGTTGTCTCCGTCTTACTATACATCATCAAATCTCCCATTTACTTGCACCCCATCCCTCTAAATTCAGGATATGAATACTGGTGTAGTCCTTGGGGGGATGCTCATGGCCAATCCAATGAAGTGTGGAGCTAGAAAATATGGCGGGAGCTACAGCATCCTTGGTGACAAGTTAAGTTTGAAATAGCTAATGGCAGCCGGTGTTACCCCCATGCCCATGTCCAAATAGGATTATCTGCAAAGGTACTCTGCCCAGAGCTATACATTAGCTGCTAACTGTCACAGCATGATGCACATTAAACACTGTAGAGGAAGAGGGTCTTGCCATCAGGTGGGAAAAAATGATCTGCTACTACTCCCCATTAGCCCACCTGTTCCACTCTCTGTTGCAATTACACCATGCTGCAGTGGCATCACCACATGAAAATGTCAACATGTGGATTGTTCATTAATATGAAGCTTTTCAGCTGATTAATTTCAAAGTGGTCCAAAAGCCCGGGGCGCAGATGGCAGTTGCTGACTTTATCTCCAGCTCAGGGGCGGAGGCGTCAGTTGTCGGCTGGTTGCACCCGAACATAAGTCGGGCAGTGTGAGCATGTGGATAGCGGGGCAGTATATTAGCTTTGGTCTGGAGGCAGGGACGTGCATAAGCACTCTAGGTGGTCAGTGAGCTACATCTGTGGCTGAATAATCTCACTATTTACAGTACATCTGTGTGTACACACCGGAAAAGCATTTTGGGGCTGAAGCATATTCACTAGAAGCTGTTCATGAAATTTTCTGAAAGCTTTTAATTCATTTAGAAACTGTGAGGGGACATCTGCTGCGTATATTTGATTTTAAATTATTTGTGGCCATATTAATTCAGATGAAATCAGACTACTCCCTTCAGAGTCCCCTCTGGCAAAAGCTGGGACATTGTCAAAGTTAATAAAAAAGGACTGTCATAACATTAAATGGCTGAATAAAACTTGAATGCCTCATGTATATCCCAGGAAGTCTGATGCACATTACTTTGTTTCTAATTGTTGCTGTGCTACGCCTTGGAGGCCTATTTCTATGAATCTTCAGTCAACAATCAATTACCAACTTCTTCTTCTTATTGATGCATGAAATGGAGCAATTATATGATTTGATGACGGATCACACTGTGGTTGGCATTTGGGACACACTTTCTGCATGACTTACTAAATATTTGATACAGCAGCATTATTCTAATTCAGCAGACAATGCCATCATTGTTGAGGCAGTAGCAGCATACAGTTTTTCCAACTGCATTATTCTGTCAGCATACCCATCAATTAAAGCAGGAGCTTAAATTGAACACTATCTTTTGGCCTTGTAAAGACTGATTACTGCTTCTGTACATGAACAAGTGTGTCCCAAAGCGAGTAACCAAAGAGTGCAGACCTTAATCTATAATGTCACAGTCATGTATAGCCTCAAGCTGCACCATCTATAGTGGGGTGAAAAACTGGTGTAATCATACTGTGAAGTATGAGCTTAAGCCTTTTCATCTACTATAAATGACCTCAATATTAGTGTTATCAGTTCTACACCAGAACATGCACATGAGAACACCCAGGGTACTGCCGCACACGTCTCATTCTCACCATCTTCCACCACAATGTGTGTTCTATGGGAATTGGAAAAGATGACACACAAGCCATTTCAGTTGACATGTGCAGGGAATGTATAATGAATCTTATAATAATTACATATAGATACTTTTCAGCATTGATTGGGTCGAAAATACAAACAAGATTTCCTAAAGAATGAATATGGTTTTTATGAACCTGTAAAACGAGTCTCTAATACAGGAGCTGCTAACCAAAACGAATATGCTCAGTTATTTCTATAACAGCTGATGTTTATTTTGTAAAAATTCAACCAAGAAAATATTTCTTCTGTAGATACTATTTTGCTGATTAGGAAAATGAAAACGTGAGCAGTGTATTATACCGTCAGAGTGGGTTATCAAAGCCAAGTCTCTATATTTAGAGATAACACTGATTACCACAGAGACATGATGGTGATTTTCCACTGAATCCCTCAATACGAAACCAGAAAACATGAAGCATAAATATAGCAGATTTTATTTAGCTCAGTGCCACTCTTAATATTCAGTCAAAATGCCTTTTTGACTGAATAGTGAAAGTGTTTGACCTAATATTGCATTAAATTAAAGTCTTTGCTCCAAGGTTTTACATCACAATACCCTAGCTTTACTATAATTCAGATGTTATTCAGTACTTGAGTTAAACACAGTTTAAAAAGTGTGCAAAATTATATCCTTTTTTTTATGAACAACAGAACATCACAGGAGTGTCTCTTCGAGACTCTTAATTGTTTACCGGCAAAAACCCCATACTGTGCATAAATATATCTCTACCATCAGTAGTTTGAAATCTGTGCTTTTATGAATATGCAACACATTAACACTACTGCAATTTAGAAATCACTTGAAGTGCATGTTATTTGCAAGCCAATGATCAATGATCATAAGCAACTCAATGAACGCACATTTGAGAAATCAGTGCTATCTTTTAACTTTATGAAAATCTAAATTCTGTATACAACAGTGTCTAGAATGCAAAACAAATTCCTCTGATAATACAGTAGGTTTGTGTACACGTCTGATTGTCTGAGGAAGAGTCAATAAACTGCTCCTGTGCGGACTTGAGAGACATCTTTGACATGAATTACCTTTATTCCTTTTTTAAAAAAAAAACCTGTTTCTTTCCTTTGAAAACACCATGAAACCAAACCGAAGAGATGCTATGAGCATAGATGCATTACCTTGGCGAAAAACTGTAGAGGTCAAAGGTGATGTTCCAGTAGCTCAGTCAGTGGTCAGGACAAGGGTTTGACGGACACAGATTGAGTGAGTAGTGAGTATAACATGACAGGAAGCAAAAACGAATAGGCAAGTATATGAAAAAAGAGGAGAGGAAATATTAGTGCAGCACAGTTAACTAAAATGATTTCAGTGGAAGGGAAATGTTGTGATCAGGTGGCTGGGAAGGAAAAGCAAACCAATAGACCCCATACCTTGGCGGTTTAACATCAGGTGCGCCAGACCTTGAGGGAAAGAACAGAAAAAAGGATACGAAAACAGGAAGTTCATAAAGAGGTTTGGGAGAACAAAAGCATTGTCACAATGTTGGACTGCAGTTTGTGACAGACATCCTGGGGCAGGTACGGATGTCAAAGTTCAAACTAAAATATAAAGGGGAAATCAAACTAAAAACAGACAAACATCTCAAGGGAGGAGAGGGAAGGCAAGGAGAGAAAAAAACATCTTGATCGGTGCAACTCTTACAGGTAGTTGCTCACACAGATGCTTTTTTCTAAATGGAACACATACTGTATGTTTACTTGATGCAGACAGCGTTCGAGATGTATCTGATATAAATAAACCCTACTTTATATAATTTCGTTAAAAGGAGTCGACACTTGGTAATAATACTTCTATGATCTGAGATCTATGGGCTTAGCCACTCATCTCTACACACTGATATTTGCACGTAAGCGGTCTATCCATTTGAATCCATTTGAACCTATTTAACATTCATATGGCAGCGTTTTATAAAAGGGCAGAAGTGACACCATTCCTTATCCAACACATCTTTAGCCACCATCGATGTATTTCACAGAGGATTTACCATCTAATGGAGCTCAATAGATTTAGGTGGTGGAACACGGATATAACAACCATCATGTAATAGGTCAACCCGTAATGATCTGCAACACCTAACCATTTAATAATGAAAGAAAAGAGGGAGATACAGCAGAATGGAGCTACAAATTGATAATGCACTGCATTAAAGCCTAACTGACTTTAAACTATCATAAAGCAACCAGCCAAGACAAAATGCTGATTAAAATCAGCTGAATAAATGGGCATTATCAGTGGTTATCAGCCTCATAAGTTGCGGGTCAAAAGGTGGAATACAAGGAGATGACACCGACCTCTAACAACCGTAGTAATTATGAGAGGAGCAAAGGCGGAAGACAGGTGATTCAGTATAAAAGAGTGAGAAAATCCTGAGACAAGCAGGACACAAAACACAGGACTTTCACCCAGGAGACTGGAGAACGCGTCCTGTGCAAAACTAACTAGTTGTCTTTGTGTTCAGAACAATAAGCTTAATTTCTACTTTACAATTGTAGTTATTTTTAACGCAAACCACAATCTGTTCCTGAACCTAACCAAGTAGTCTTGTTGCGTAAACCTAGAGACACGCTACACTTTTACAACGTAGTAGGTGCAGTTTGGCCGGTCGGATGCATCAGAATTGTAGACATTACCACTGATAACGCCCATTTAATCGGCTGAGAACATACAAAATGGGTGGCTGAACACAGGTGTTCACTGCTTTGGCCAACACATGAAGGAATTAGTGATGTAACACATTTTCACAGACTCCAAACTAAATGTAACATGGAGCATTCTTGTACTGGGGATGAGTGCAGCATTGCAGTCTGGGAACAAAAAGAAAAGCTATAGTAAAACTACCATACACTGCAGCCTATCAATCAAATGGTATTGCTGAGCAGTTGCAGGTGACAATGTATAAAAGTCCAGCTGGTCGCCCTGCACACACTGGGGCGATCAAAGTCATATTTGCCTCTCACTCATATGTCCTGTGCACAGTGCCCGAAGCACAGACACAGAGAAACACAGACAAACATCTCCTTACGCCAGCCAGCAATTATATGGCAAACCTCAACAATTGCACAAAAATGAGATGGGAATGACAAAATGCAACACTTCTGCTGAGTACATGAGTCCCACTGTGCCAGCTAACACACACAGCTCTCATAAGTGCATCAGCAAGTCACTCATTCCCAGTTCAAGTCCCAGCAAAGTCATTAGGTAAAATCCTACGAAGGGGCAGGTCGGCACAAATCTCCTCTACACGTTCCACTGAGCAAGGCTGTTCATGCTGCAGCTCTTGGTGTGGATTGGACATGATTACCCCTGGGAGGATCCTTGCCTGCCAACACGTAGGTTTTTGATACAGTGTGTCATTGCAAAGCCAGTGACTGAGCCTCTGCTTAGACAGGATTTAACCACAACCCTGTCTACGCAGCAGACAAAGAGCTGCTGTATGCACCCCCACTGTGGATCTGCATTCCACATGACGAGCCAACGTATGTATAATCAAGGCATAAACAGTGTCACTTTTTTTCTGCTATCACGCTGCAGAACTATGACATGGCAACAAGGGGCTAAAAGGGGAGCTGTTAATAATTCAATGTGACAAAGACACCCACCAGGAGGAATATCTGGTAAAAATCTCTTTACATTTCTTTGTCTTTTGTCCATGTAGAGATGTGGAGGGGGAGGTTTCCTGTTATTTAACTAATAAGAAGAAGCAGTCACAAAGCCAGAGGCCATTGCTTCGTCATGTGGGGAATGCCCAGTCTAACCCTTTACTCTGGGGATTTCTGTGGAACTGGAGAAAGGAGATTTGACCCAAAGGATTCGCAGCTATGATGACTCCACACTTTCTGATTATTGTTGAGCACTGGGGAGACAAAAACTGACCCACACTCCTGACTAACGGAGGCTGATGCTGGTGACTAAGACAGGACCGGGCAGGCAGCACTTAAGAAGTGCATCAACCAACACAATCTTCTTCAACTATGTAGTTGTCATTCAAGGAGTAAAAGAAAAGCGGATGAGGAGTGGTGCCGGTGCTCCTCTTGGATATGGGCATTACATCCAAATCTCAGTGTGTGGAAATGCAGAGATAACTGGCTATACCTGTAGAGTGCCATTAGAAGGGAAAGCCTGTATGAAAATAAACGGCCTTTCCCACTAGTAATCTAGCAGTTTTCTATTTTTAGATAAGAGGCAACATAAAAGTATAAGACGAGTTTCAGGGCAAACGAAAATGTATAACCAGGCGATGGAAGCTGATTATATTAAAATGTCAACAATCCCTGTTCTAGCCAGCGCTGTTTGGAATCTGTTGATCTAGCTGATTTACCTCTTTGTGTTTTCAAACCGTCAACCATGGTGCGCTACCGGCGGTTTACAACCCCACAGATAATGATGTTAGCACTGGTTTGAACCCAGTAATTGTAAATATCACGACAGATACAATACGTACAATGATATTCTTAAAAGTGCTGCTATGCCAGCATCCAAATAACCTACTTGTGCTATACCTAAAACATTTGTTTTGTACTATAATAATATATTATATTAGTATTTATACCATGGTTCTGGCTCTGGCCTCCCCGTCATCAATTAATTAAGAGCATGTCTCCTCGTGATATGTTGCAGACATTTAAACCTCCTAGCATCCTTCTTCTGCCCTTTTTTTTATTTTCTATTATTGTATTAACTGGTTTTATCCTAATGTAAAAGTTGTACCTATTACAATTATCTTTATTATTCTTTTACTGTATAGCTACTTAAAGAAAATTAGAAGGTATTTACATTTTCTATAAATAGAATTGAGGAAGAGAATTTATGTCACTAAAAAAGCTAAAAGCATCTTGATTTCATTATTTTGTAATTGCATGTGACTGTATGAACTTTTGGAAATACTTCTATTAAGACAAACAATGTTATCTAAGTAACTTTAATTAAACAAATAGTGTGGGGGGGGGGAAACAAATGCAGATGTTGAAGGACCTCTCAGTCATTATTGTGACATCAATTAGCGTGCATCTTTGAAGAAAGAGCCATTGCACGAGGATTAGGATTTGCCAAATTTGTTTTTCTGTGAAAGGTACAGCATTATGGAGCCTGTTGTAATGAGGGATTAGACCAAGGTCACTGCTCCTGAAAGATGCGAGCCCACCACGACCAACCTTGTCCTTGTCCTATTTTACGGGATTTCTATACTAGCTTTGTCATCTCTGTAGTTCATCACTGTGTGCTTACACATGAACATTTGAAGGAAAAACAATGACAATGTCTTTGCACTTGACAGGTGTGTTGTGTAAGGTTTTCCTATATGTTGGAAATATTTCTCTCTCTTCTGTATTTGAGGTGGCTGTCCTTATCTCTCTTTCACAGACCCGGTTTTTTTTTTTTTTTTTTGCACACAGAACATCAGACGATGCTGCACTCTTTCGGCATTAGAGCATGCTCCGCCATGGCCTTTGTCCGCACAGATCAACGAGAGCCCACGTGCTGCATACTGTGGGAAAACACCTCCAAACACTCACCTGCTGTTCCTCAGGTTTACTGCCTTGAAGCAGTTCCTCAGACAAATAAAGATAATACACGGACCACTTAAAACCCACTGCCAAAACCAAATATAGAATATGGGTTACCATCTTTGCCATCTCTGGGGAGAGGAGCTAACGCATAGATTTGTCTATTTCAGTCGCAGCAAGGACATCAAAGACTTGCTGGCGAATAGCACATGGAGTTGTATGAAGGATAGAAAAGAAGGCAGCTGGTGAGAGTGATTCTTCTGTTGTCATTGTTGTTTTCATGTATTCTGCATTGGGGATTGTCTCCATGTCAAGCTTTAATCCAATAAACATTCTGATGTGCTCTCTTTGCAGCATGTCATTTAATAATGTCCGTCTTTTTTTGCTGTTAGCAGAGCCATGCCATCTTTGCTCTTATTAAGAATGATTAATGCTTGTTTTTGGAAATAGTGCCGAGAAGAAACCTATTAAATGTTACTGAAGCGTACAACCATAGACCCTGGTCACTAAATCTTAGTTATGTGCTGCTTGAAAAACTAAATATAGAGCAAAACATGTATCAGCCTGAACAAAATATTACATTTATGGAATGGTTGTGTGTTGACATAAAAGCTATTCTACTCTCATGTCTTTCTTACTTCATACTCTGAATACATGAAGACATTTCGGTCTATTTTGCTGTCGCACGCCAAACGCAAGTGTCACAAGCAGGATTTTTAGAAAGCAGGTGTGCATGACACGGTGCATTTTGAGTCAGTAACAGTGATTTATAATGTGCAGGGGTTCAGTGCACATTGCGC
This sequence comes from Cottoperca gobio, assembly GCF_900634415.1. Taxonomy (NCBI): domain Eukaryota; kingdom Metazoa; phylum Chordata; class Actinopteri; order Perciformes; family Bovichtidae; genus Cottoperca; species Cottoperca gobio. Next base: position 9,113,518 of record NC_041368.1, on the reverse strand, counting down.
TGGTCTCCTGAGCCTGTTGGCTGCCCTTTCACCAGAACCAGCAGTCCTTATTGGGGAGATGGATGTCTCGCTCCGATGCCGACTAAACAAATCTCCCTCCTGGCTTTCAATTTTCATTTCACGTTCAGTATGTGCACCTCATTAAAAACCAATCGTGTTTAATCGCGGTCAGTTAAAATGCTGCGAATAACGAGAGAAATGTCTAATTTCCTGCGAAAGGAAATGTGTTCCTCTTGGGAAAATTATTTTAAATGCACCAATGAAAAATCATCATCATTGTGCAATTTATATTACAATGTGATGAAGGCCTCAGTAATCAGCCGTGTTATGCCAGAGGATGCCATTGTGTTTTAGTCCACATGTTGAACTAAGATCATAATGGCAATATATAATGGCATGACGACTAAGTAAACCTTAACATTATATGGTAGTTAAGATGAGGAAAATATGCACTTCAGAGAGAGGAAAAATACAGAAGCTACAAATAATAAAAACAAAGCATGTCTGTACAGTAATTTGTTTTTGTGATGCAGTATATGAATGCTCCCCATATTGAACACCCACGTACTGTGCAGACCTCTCCATTCACCTTGAGGACACTGAATTGATATACAATGAGCATTCAGCACATTAAGCGCTTTTTCCATAGTGACCTTGTGACCAGTGATAGTATATCTCCTTTCAGCTTAATTTGTTGGATGTCAGAACTGCAGTCCAAACCGACAATTACAACCTGATAATAACCGAAAAAACTCTCACACACTGATGCTGCGGGCAATAGCCATTGCAAATAAGAGCATCATGAAAAACAAATGATGCTCATCATTATGCTCATTATTAAATGCATTGTCTTACCTTCTACTTCTTTCTGGATAGCTGCAGCAGAATAAAGAAAAACAGACATGTTTAACGTGGTTTTAGTGAACTTTGCGTCAGCCAGAGACTGTGAGTTTGGTCAGTATGGCGTTAGTAATAGTGGTATTGTACCACATAATTGGTCAGTTCATCTGTGACATATAATTACAAGTAGAGTCACAGCCTAGTGCAACTTTCATTCCTTTTATGGTTTGAAAGTGAATACTTAAATACTGGCGTACAGATGAGCAATAAGCTGCTCTAATGCATGCAATGAAAAGGTTTGCAGGTTGCAGGTCCACTTTTTAGCCTCCTTTGTCTTTTTTAGCCAGGAAAGCCACCTCCAATGAAGAAAACTAAGAAGCTGCCAAGCCGAATGTGAATAATTATTATTATTATTATAACAACAGGGAAATCTGACGTCTTTTGGCCAAGTGGAAATCATCTTTAATTAATCACTTATATAAATTGTTCTATCAAAGCTGACGCCAAGTTGTGTCCTTACTGTTTTGTAGAATTTTCAGAATAAGAAAGAGAAACCCACTTTGCATGTTACCTGTTAAATAAATGTCTCTGCTTTGAACACATGCAAACATCTGCCACACTAGGAAGCTATTATCCTCTATGACTTGTGAAGATAATTGCTGAGAGAGCTGGACTCGCACACCAAAGCAGCCTTTAAGTACTGCTGCGGTATACTTTGACCTGGATTGCTTTAAAGTAGGCTTTATTGATTATTTTCTAGAGCCTAATGAGGGTTTAGACCATATACTCAGGATGTGTTGGTAATAAGGGATTTTAACCATTTGTAAGCCAAAGCTATATCATAAAGACAAACATTTTCTCTGGCCAAAAGCACATTAGCATACAAAAAACAATTGACGAACAACTCGTGAAGGAAGGCAGTAGGTAGTACAATTCTTTGTGTACGTACAATGTGCACAAGTGTGACCAGAACAAAATAAAAGATAACAAGGTGGTTAATATTCATAGAAAGCGCCAGACAAAGTCTGGCTGTCCCCTAAGCAAAACATGCTAAAATATTAATGTTAAAAATACACTTTGTTACAACAAGAAGTATATTTTTCTCACCTTCATGGCAGTACTTTCCCCTGTAGCTGGTATTGATACAGTCACAGAGGACCTCTCCTTGGCTGACCGAGCACACGCCTTTGTTGCCGCACGGAGAGTGCGTAGCACATATGTACTCCAAATCACTATGAACAGCTTGGCCATCCAACAGTAATGGAAGTGCCTCCCCCAGTTTCAAATTGGCTATAAGGCCCTGGAATGGCGGCTCGTATTTAACAGTGCTGGATGTCAGGGCAGAGAGACGCACATCAGGTGAGATCCCCCCTACGTAGAGGTCACTGGCCACCACCATCTCTTTTCTCTTGGACTTCACCTCAGCCACTTTCTCCTCGTTGTCCACCACCAACCTAGTCTCTCTGTGATTACGAGAGAGAAGGATTCTGTGCCAGCGCAGGTCGTTGATTCGCGTCTCTGTGTGCAGGGAGGCAGGTTCGGCACAATGGATGGTGAAACGCATGTGAACCCTCCCATCTGCAATGAGAAGCTCCAGGAAGTCGCAGTTCCCTCCATCATCCAGATAGAGCACCAGGGCTTTGCTGATGTTGGTTTTCAAAATAAAGCTCAGCTCACCTGTTGCTTTGGCATCCCACTGGCCATAGCGTGTCCACTGACCAGGAACCCCTTCATATTCCAAAGCTATTGCTGTTAGCACCAACCCAGCTAACAACAGTAACCAGGAAGCCTTGGCTTTACACCTGCCCATGATGGTTACTATCTACAACTACTGGCTGCCCTGTGGGCTCTAATTCATATGAATCCAACAGAGCTGTGAGTAGGAAACGTTATCTAGTGTGTACACTTCTTTTGTCAACACCCTAAACTTTTGCAGAAATAGGACTGCAACTCCCACATGCAGTTAATGAGTTTCTTTAGCCTTGACTGTCTATCTTGAATCTTTTTGCCATCTCTCCATGGGCGACACGTGACAGAGTAAACAAATGAGGAACATTGCAGAATGTTTTGCATCAACTTTGGATCAGCTGAGAAAGAGAACAAACATCACAAGTGATCCACAATACTGTGCGTTTCCTCGTCTTCGCCATCCAGTGTCTTGGCCTCCATCCAGCACTGCTCCTGTCAGTTCTCCATAGGTTAGCTAGGCACGCAGCTTAGGTACAGCCTCCATTCTCCTCAGCCTCCCAACATCCTAAGATATGAAAGAAGACGGTGTAAGGAAAAGCTGGAACAATTACTAACAGTTGATTCTACAAAATAAAAGATGAATAATCTACAATCATTATGAATGACATGGAAAATGAATAATCTAACAAATCATTAAAATGGCAAAGAGGGAAATATGGAAGAGCTTTAATTCAGCAATGGTTCACATTTTCAATGGTTATTTCCAACAACTTGTTTTTGACTGCTGCTTTTAGATCATGGCTTCAGTCAACATGATGCTTTGGCCAAGTAGCATCTCAATCCTGGCGCCCCACCTCACGTCTTAGCATCCAGGCAAAAAGGGAAACAGAGGGATTTCCAAAAAGCTGGTGGAAAACTGTCCGATTCATAAACACCCCCACAGATATTTTGGTACAGTCCATGGCCTCACTAACTTCAGTGATGTTGAGCCCCTTAAGCCCTCTGCGCTTCCTGGGATCAAGCTAAGACATTACAGCTAAACAACACATGCAGGCCAGAGGCTGGGAGCAATGAAAAGGAAGAGGTCTGTGTTAGAAACAAACAAACAAACTGAAAATTCAATACTTTATGATAAGAAAGAGGGTGCGCCTCCCAGGCACAAAGTATGTATGTATGTATGTATCAGTCTTCTGAAATGGGAACCTGCCCTGACTCATTGTTAATATTCAGAAAGGTTTAAAAACTAACAATTGATGATCACTTATCAGTTGGAAACTACACATATTCTAAGAGACATCATTTATATTCAACGGATGATGGTGGCGTTTATTTTATCTTTTCATTATTAACAACAATTTCCCCACAGAGTGCAAAGCCAATAATGAATTTACTCTACAGACAAGTGCTGTCTGTGTAGCCAGAGCCTGTTATAGCTTATGCCTCTGTGCCAAAGAACTCCACTGCTGTCCAAAACCCATTAAAAAAGCATAAAAAAGCTGTACCGTTGTGTGATCCAATTAAGTGATCAAAAACAAAATCAGCAGCTGTAATCTATTGCAACCAATTTGCACAACAGAGTGGAACAAGACTGTAGATCTCAAGGATGTCTATATGCTATAGGGCTGCCCCCTCCTAGTCGACCGTTTTGGTCTTAGTCGACGAAGATGCTTTTTTGCCAAAGTGATGCTTGTGCATGATTCTTTGTGAAGGAACTCAGTTTTTCAGATCTCTCAATTCAACCACTCGATTAGTTTACAACATCGTATGAGTGTCAGTCGACTAAGAATGTCTTTAGTCGAGGACAGCCCTGCTATATACCACATGCCATGCATCACACATCTGATCAAAATCACGTTATGTTTGATTTCTAACGCAGTGTATACACTGAATGTTGACTTTTTCTGCTCTTGACATTCACAAAATTTACCAAAGTCACCCTCCTCAGAAAGAGAAGGCAATACAAACGCTGCAGCATTCTACATATACGGTATTGATCCTCTCTGATTCAATCCATGGGCCTACAATAAATACAAACTACTGTAAATGATATGTCAAGTTAAAGCTCTGGGGTTTGCAATGAACCACAAAAGGAGCTTTGTCTGAAAGCAAAAAATAATCTTTATGGTGTGTTACACTGAGTTCTCTTTCATTTATAGGCTTTTCTCAACTAGAAGCAGAAGCATTTCATGCGAGTTTGGCCCGATTTCATCTCTGCCACAGAATGAAATTGAATATGCGTTTAAGTCTGCAGGGAATTACTGCCTCTATTGGGCCTCCTGCTGATGAGGGACTGCCACAGTTGGGTTTATTCGCTAAAAGTAGATGTCGCAAGAGAGAGTGCATCACAGCAAATAAATCAAAGTTTCTCCACAAAGTATCAGAAAGCTCCAGGCTGGGAGAAAACCCTTCTGATAGACGGGTCTATCATGGGAAAAGCTGTATCCTGGAAGGTCATAAAAAAAGTGACACCCTCTTCACGGGATGAATTGCAATTTGCCAGGGTCAGGTACGATGCGCGACATGCTTCTCAAAACGCAGCTGAATATACGTTCCTGACTTAAGCTTGTGTGAGTCAGACAAACAACTCATTACTACTATTGTATGTTAAAAGACAATGAGGCATGTGGTGCTTTCATCTTCATATTCTCGCCGCGTGAGAACTGTTTTGCAACAAATGCCACTAAAACACTCATTAGAAAAAGTGTATGCTAATAATTTCACCATAATATGGGAGCAGATACAACCACATGGGTGATAATGACAAATAATACTAAGAAAACTTACATATACAGCATATAACAAGGGCACAGTACGGCCAACTATGAAAGCTTAAGGTCACGATTATATTCGCAATGAGCCAACATGAGATGAATTCCATTTAAAACGTGAAAATTCAATATAAACATTCATGTTCGTATAGCCACATGATCGACATAGCAGAGTTAGCAAACCCAAATTCTACACAATGCAGAGTCTAACACCCGGATTTGTTAAAAATCTGACATAAGTAAGGTCTAATTACCAAAAACAAGAAAAAGCGTAGATGACCAGATGCCACACCGACTGATTAAATCCACTGAAAACTGTAGTGTTTTGTTTGTATTATTTATTCTTCTGTATCTGTTGCCTCATGTTTCCTGTAGTCATCACCCACTCATGTTTTATTTTTTTTGCTTACATCAATTTCAGTAACACTCAACACAACACAACAATATCTCAGGGACTATTAGGCTAACACACGCAGGACATCAGGGTTTTTGGACTGCAGTTCGTCTTTGGACCATGTGGGCTTGTCTTTATTGTTTCATTGGTTGCACCTGTTCCTTGTTTGCTAGCCTTTATAAGCTGCCTGTTTTCTTCTGTTCATTGCCTGAGTCTTGAATTGTTGCCGGAGGCCAAGTTTGCAAGATCTTGAGGAGGATCAACCCAGTCTCCAACTTCCCCGGTCAATGCGGGTCAATCCCACCTTCCACGGCTCTCGCCTACGCCCTGTCGCCACTGGTCCTTCCAGCTAAACCCCCTCCGCCCCCCAGAATCGTTGATGGTGGCCCTGCTTATTCAATCCACCGCCTTAATTTTTAACCCATACTAACATTCAGACTTGTGTAGGAAATCTATACTTCACAGTAACACTGTTATTTTGTAGCTTACAAACCAAAACAAATGCACCACGACAGAAAGGAAAAGGAAAATGTTGCATTGTCTACAAGCTTTTTGATGTTTTCTGGCTTTCAGATATTCGTGGTGTGGTATATAATATATTTATGTGAGGCTGTCGTGACTGTGGCAACACATTTCCTTGGAAAATAAAGAATCCATCTATATTAACAGGATTGTTTAGCCTAATACTGACCATTTAAAAATGAATAATAACAATCCAATGAAATGTAGTAGAGAGCTCAAAATTGCAGCCCTCGGTGTGTGTGGGCCCAGGGGTCAGCTGCTCCCTCTCCACATAGGACTCACTATTAATCACACAACAATAACGTATCCTCTACATTTAAAGGCTTTTGTCACTGGGTAACATCCCGTTTCTTCATTAAAAACAACAGGCCAATTACCCATCATGTTCAAAATCTGGTGGGGGGACCAGGGGTGGCCAATTAAACTCATTTCATTGGGTGCCCTATTCCAGCCCAGCCCAGCCCAGCCCCGCCTCCCCTACCCCACCCTCTGACACACACCGCTGTGTATCCTCCACCATTGAAATAGACCTGAAATACTGAATTTAAGCAGGGTCTGTCGGCCTTGTTGTTTAACTTTGCAGAATACAGCGGCTAATTTATCACCTGCCTCATATTTTACTGCTTTATCTGCTGTAATACCATAAAAAATGGCACACAGACTAGTACAGCAATTTGTATTGGTATAACAGTGCCAGAATTCAGATTGTATGACTGGAAACAGTTGCACACCTGGACAAACATCTGAAAACCGTACCATAGGTCAATGCTATTGCACCGAGTACAGTGACAATATTCTTGACACATATTGTAATGCATCCATTTTTCCATACCACCATAAACCACAGCCAGTGCCATTGTATAGTCTTTGTATAAATCAAGGTACGTGAATGTTAGTCTTTATATCGTATACGAGAAATGACATGCACAATGGTGATCAAAATATCATCCATGTATGCGATTGCAGAACTGTTATATGTATGTATGATCATCAGTACAAACAATGCAACAGTAAGGAAAGGTTGTACATCTCCTTCTTAGAGAGAAATCTACACAGTTATAAAATGACGGTGCTACTGTAGATCCTAGGTAATGAATCAGAGGCTCACATTTAATGACAAAACGTGCAGAAATGTATCAAATATATGTTAATACATCAAATATATGCGAGGATGTCACAGCTTTCTACAAGGAAAAGCGGCTCAATTTAACAGTAAGTGCTGTGCCAAAAGGGAAGCATAGCCCTTAGAGTCGACTATATGGAACATTTACGATTGGCCGCTGAAAATGTGAGAGCGGACAGGCTATCCACCTAATACCATTTCAAACATCCAGCTTTCTCCGCTCAATCAATAAATTCTCTTAAATGGAACATTCTCAGGATCTATCTGTTCAGGAGCGGCACTACATTGCTGAAATGATTCAGCATGACTGAGCTCTGTGAAACTGCTACCCTGGGGAAGGACAGAGGGGGCGGGCAGAGGGACCGGAGGTTTCTGAAATCACAGACTCAACGCTGCGGGAAATGGGAGTGAACCGTTTTTGCTTGAATCCATGTCTGACACTGAACAGGGAGCGTAGTGTGATACCCAGTAACGTTTCAGTGAGCACAGTGAGTGATCTTAAAAGTATTGATCTGAAGCATCAAGTGGATAAACAGGTGTCAGAGCAAAACAGGAAATAGACAGTGAACCAAATGACAAACTCATCTAATTGCAGCAAGTACGCTTGACAAATCTGACACTCAATGGCAATACTTAACTGTTATAATAGACTGCATACGCATACGCAGGATTACGGGACAATGTTACCATGTGCTACTGTGGCAGTTACTGTATTTTTTAAATACCGTTTGATTCACATTTATATTATGATGTCATAATCTGTTATTGCATGAGTTTTAAAGTATGCAATCCGAGTATGTACATGAGACAGAGCTTACCCACACAGTACCGAGGCTAATACTGTTGAAGAATGCATCGCGTGTCCCCAATGTACCACATGGTTCTTGTTCAGCAGCTGTTTAGCTCTATTCTTTCCACTGATCCATTTTTGTATTAGAGGACCAGTGGAGGTTGAATATCTCGTCATTCTCTAAATGGAGCCTGCAATGCTAAAAAAGTTCATTCAAAAAGGGCCTTTAAGAGCGAACGCAAAGCAAACCGCGCTCAATATGCACGGCTACTCTACTTGAGGCATGGGTCTATCTGGGTTTGTGCAATGAGTAAAAGTCGTTCTGCAGGTAACGACTTCCCGCCACTCCTCTGAAATTTTTTACCCCCTCACCCTTAGGATGTTAGTTACCAAGGTGAACAACACATTTCTAATAATATATCTGTTATAATACAGAAATAATCTCTATTATCTGAGGGGGTGCTGACACAGATCTTGATTAACGCTCAAGCAACTCCGTCAACTGTCACTGTAAATAAACTGTCTATAGAAGCAGAGCCATCCCAGCTCTGTTATTATTGTGAATTTTCCATGACGCCCTATGATTTACTTTTTAGTTTTCCCAGTGTTCTTTAGTTTACAGTTTATGTAACATTTTACTAACTTTGAGCTAAAACTTTTCTAGATAAACTAGAAGATTATGCTGTTGGATTATTTTTGAATTGTTTTGCACAGACATGAACATGACAAACATGGCCAATTAGTAAACAGTGGCAAAATATACTTGCTGTCACATAACTGTGAGTCTGTTCTGTGCTTCTCAAGTTCACAGGCCTTTGTACGACTTGCAGAACAGAAGTGTGGTCTGGATGAGACATCACAGACCAATGGTTCAGTCTGTTGAATCATTGAAAAGCATTTCATGTCATACAAGAAAAACTATTACTATTAATCATAGATGGAAACAATAACTGCAATAATGATGCACACTTTGAATTAACCAATTTAAAAGTTAAATCTAATTTGGCTCGGTACGGAACCAAAATGAGTCTGACCTACATAAACTGAGACGCTTTCTTTGATGGAAACATTGGAGTAGAGATTAAAAGACGTTAAGGGTTGCTGTCTCTGAACTCAAATGTTTTGTTTTTTTAAATCACATTTTTTTTAATCAATTTGATTTTTTACTGCTTCCAAAAAAATGTTTTAAGCTCATGCTTTCATCAATGGTAGAGCTGACGAAGAAATAATGTTTTGCTTTGTTTGCGGGCTCATAATGAATAATTTATGCATCTGTCTAGTTGCATGTTTTACTAATTACGGCGCATAACTGGGAATTGATTTCTTCAAATAACCCAGAGACACACATGCATGCTTCCTTGTGTAGAGGATGTGTAGAGGGGATGTAAGAGTTCAGATTCCTGATGATAATACAGAATAAAGGTTGACTGGTAAAACATGATCTTGCCTCCAAATCAGTTCAAAATGTATTTTCTTATTACATATTTAATTTGTGCTCCCAAGGAGACAGTAGGGTACATCCACATTTCCCTCCTCTATGAAAAATACATAGCCCAAGTACAAAGATAGTTAGTCATGAATGTTTAAAATAACAGACTTAATGATAATCACCATGAATAGGTTGAGTAACAGCAGTTGTTCTCCTCCAGAAGACCCTGGGTCTGCACACTGAGAGGTACTGATGCATAGCAGGCAGAGAGAGTGACCTTTTCAACGATCCACCAAACCTTAAGTCAACAGCATGTCAGCATTTTGGCGTCCAAAAGAACAAAGCTGTCAGTTGTATTGAAGAATTGCATAGTTCGGACATGCAATGAAGTAGAGCGAGAACGCTAATAATGTTTTCCAAACACCTTTCAACGTGACACACTATTCTTTTTTCACCGTGTTGTATTGTACGTGTTTTGTATTGTGGTACTTTATTGTTGTAGTAGGTAAGTAGGCAGACATGACAACACCAACATCAGATACAATAAGGCTGAAGCAGCTTGATTCCAAAAATGTGATCTGATCTCACCGGCAGGTCACAGTTTGTGTTCCTCGAGGGATGCGTCTTCGCTGGGCTGACAGGTGCATTAATCGATTAGTAGTTTGATAGAAAATAAAACTATTTTGATAGTTGATTATTTGTTTAGGTCTTTTTTACCCATCAAGTCTTATGTAACATTAAACCGAATATCTTTGGGTTTTGGACAGTTGATCTGACAACACAAACAATTTGAAGACACCGCCTTGAGATTTAGTTCTTTTATTTTTACATTTTATAGACAAAACAATTAAATCGAGACAATACACAATAAATTAACTGACAATTATTTATTCAAATATTACCTTTAAGGATTTCATGTGTGTATGTACAGAAATGTGTCTTTCATTTGTGCACATGGTTGATTGATAGATAAAAAAGTTGACTAAGAGCACTAACAATGTAAAAACAGAACAATATAAATATGTCAATTATTTTTCACCAATAATACAGAATCTTTTTTAACATATATAAAGTTCAAGGAGGTTCGGGCCAGTTGGAAAAACCAAAATAGATTAAGCATGAATTTTGCTGCATTGAAAGTAGAGTATATAAATAGGATATGCATGCAAATATAAGCGAGCGAAAGGCAGTAGGGGGTTGTCACTCAGGCGCTGATACTGCCTGGGGACCTACAGCACCGTTACAAGGACAGCACCCGCCCTCCACCCTGCAGCACCCAGGACGGAGCCACAGAAGGCAGCTCAGCTGTGTGGGATCACTCTAACAAGCTGCTACCTCAGTCTGGCCCAGCTGAAGCTTCTTACACTGTTTACTAGGCGCCTATAAAAGCGGCCTCAGTGAGCTGTTGTTGCTGGGTTTTAGGTCGGAATAAATTCTGTCTGTGTTCTCCGTGCCAGCGACTGTTTAGTGAATCCAGCCTGAAAGAGATTTCTTTTTAACTTAATTCTATCTCAAGACTTGAATAGTGAGACATTCAACCTCTTATTTTCCCTCCTCGGTTAGACTATATATATAATATGAACATTTGGCTAATTGAACATATAAAATAAAATAAATATGTCTCACAAATTGACAGATGTATGCTAAATATAAATATAGTGCAATGTAATGAACCACATTCCACTGTTATGAATAACATCAAACAAATATCTTCACACATCTTTAGAATTTTGAAATAGATTTTTGTGAATCACAATGTTCTTCAAATATGTTCAAATCCATCCATCCATCCATCCATCGTCTACCGCTTATCCGGGATCGGGTCGCGGGGGCAGCAGCTCCAGTAAGGAACCCCAATCTTCCCTTCTCCGGGCCACATCCTCCAGCTCCGACTGGGGGATCCTGAGGCGTTCCCAGGCCAGTGAGGAGATATAATCTCTCCACCGAGTCCTGGGTCTTCCCCGGGGTCTCCCCCCAGCTGGACGTGCCTGGAACACCTCCCTAGGGAGGCGCCCAGGTGGCATCCTTACTAGATGCCCGAACCACCTCAACTGGCTCCTTTCAACGTAAAGGAGCAGCGGCTCTACTCCGAGTCTCTCACGGATGGCTGAGCTTCTCACCCTATCTCTAAGGGAGACACCAGCCACCCGTCTGAGAAAACCCATTTCAGCCGCTTGTACCCGTGATCTCGTTCTTTCGGTCATGACCCAACCTTCATGACCATAGGTGAGGGTAGGAACGAAGATCGACCGGTAGATCGAGAGCTTTGCCTTCTGGCTCAGCTCTCTTTTCGTCACAACAGTGCGGTAAAGAGAGTTACAATTCTGCTAAAGTTTGATGTGAGCAGTAGGGCTGACCCCTTAGAGAAGACTATTCTATCCAAGTAGCCTGATTCTGTTTCAGTACCACAGACAGCGATCAATGAGCAAAAAAAACAAAACAATGATTTGACGACAAGTAAGACCAAGTAAGGCGTGACCAATCAGATTCGACTATGTTCCGACTATGGGACACTCCTGGTGAGACGATAATTTTTTATTTTTGTCCAGTTCTGTTTGCACATACAGTATGCAAGAAGCTGTGGTTTGCCTTGTTTTAATTACGTTTTGTAATCTCATCCGCACAATACCAATTACTCTCTAATTTGACTGATCTGTCTGTTACATCATTACAAGCCTTGTCCCATCTCCCAACCAGGCTGCCTACTTCCAAAGATTTCTCCAAATAAAGCCTTTAAGCTTTTAACTTTTAAATTTGAAAGGACACAAAACTCATCGCAAGTTACTCAGTATCTTATTTAACTATTTTCCTTGTGTGACAGCAACATCTAACGGGTTTGTACTAAAAGTGAGTGTACGAGGGAGAAGTCATGAAACTGTAAAGTTTGACCCCGTGTTTGAAAGCTGAGATTCTCCATCTAAAAATTCAGCCGTTAACAGCACTAAGGTAAAGTGCCTTTACACTTGGGTTCTAAAGTGTGATCTGAATCCAGAAAAAGACGTTTGGATAATGAATGGCATCACTGCACCCTTTCAAGTTACCCCTTTTGTTTCTATATGTTCTCACTATCCACTATACGCCTGCATGTTGGGCATTGTATTACGTGCTGTTTACTGGGTACATGCAATGCTGTGCGCGTTGTGGCCATCCACCAGATTTGCAAGGTCATTAGATATGATACTGTAGACACTGTATTTACTCTTTTTATTTCAGGCTGAACAACAGATTTCAATATTGTATTAAATGGGAATGCATCAACAGAGTACAAGTACAATCTGCCATTACACAATCTTACTAATGTCAATAATAATTCCTGTACACTCCAAAAACAACTGAACTAACAAAAACTGAGACCAAACAAAAAAAGATTGAAAGAAAAGTACTGTGACCAAAGCTAAAAGTTCAATAGTAATATGTTCTTTAGTTCACCTCAAAATTCTCATTTTGAGGGGAACTATTCATTTGACTCAAGGTTATTTCTTTATTTTCGTGTCATGTACACAAAGTTCCCAACTCTTCGTGGGTTTACAAGACACCAAAAATACAGTACAAACATTTTATTTCATTAAAAAGAAATCCCAGGTTATTTTATCGCTCGGTCTTCAACTAACAATTCTGCCCTCTCTCCCAAGCTTTGCAGATTAAATCAATTACAAAAAAGGGTTTCCCCTCCTGAAGCACAACTCAAGTTCTTCATAGTCATCCATCCAAACTAAATCAGCATTAACACTACCGATGCCATAACAGGACATGACATGCCATGCTCTGTGACGCTGTACTTAGACACGATGGTCATTTGAGCTAAATGCTAATGTCAGCATGCAAACATGCTCACAATGAAAATTCTAACATGCTGATGTTAAACAGGTATAATGTTTCTCGTGTTCATCATCTTAGTTTAGTGTGTTAGCATGCTAACATTTGATACAATACAGTACAGCTGAGGCTGATGGTACTTTAATGGGGGTCAAAGAACAAAATAGTTGACAAATTAAAAATTCGACCCGAGGATGAGTCTAGTATAAACATTAAAGGATCACCAAAGGGATTCAAAATCATTCTGATGGGGACATGACTGCCACATTTCATGGCAATCCATCCAATAGCTGAGACATTTCACTAAAAACCACAAATGTCAACTCCATGGTGGCACAAGAGGAGAGGTCAGGGGAACTCCAAAGTCAGTAAGAATCATCTTCTGGGGACCATGAATGTATAACATTTCATGGCAATCCATCCAATAATTGTTGAATTGTGGGGCAAAATAGTTGACGGACTGACCAACGCTATCATGTTTAAGTCCTTTCTAATTTCAACCACTTTATTTGATCTAATATTAAGTTTTATTGCAGTCTTCCAGATAAAGCAGAGCAAATATCTCATGAATTCTAACTGTTAACAATTTAACGTGTTTGACTTAAAGCTCCCTTGATTCCATGATGTCTGGGTTTTTTTTAATTATGTCAGTTTAAAGTAATTTGCAATATTTGATTACAAGAGTCAGTCCGGGTTATTTGTGATTAGTGCCAAGCAGTAATTTGACAGGGATGTTGTTTGATTGACTCGTTTCTTGTCTCTTCTTTTCTCTCAAACCTACTGGTTAAGAGTTCTGTGGAGAAGTCCCCATCTTTGAACAGTAAAAGTCCAGCTGTCTGAATGTATTTGTATGATCATTTGTTTGAAGAAGAAAAGCATCATCATACCAGTAAAGTGCAATTCATTGTAATATGAAATGACAATCATTTGTGGCATTGCTAGATAACAGCATCCACCACAGACAATATGTTATGTTACAGATGTTCTGCACATTCGTTCTGTCAATTGTTCTTGTTTGGCTTGGTGTTTTATAATTGGGGATATCTTTGTCTATTGTCTTGACCACTTCCACCCTCCTGAGTAAAATGACATTACGGATTATTTGCATCGTCATCGCTTCCGGTCTTTATGCTAATCTAAGCTAAGCTAACTGTCTCCTGGCTGTTGCTTCATATTACACACAAACCTGAGTGTGGTATCTCCTAACTATCAACAAGAAAGCTAATTAGCGTATTGCACATTCATTTAGTGAAACAATTTGGTTTCCAATTACTTCTAGCAGTGTGCACATGAAACACTAAGGTGATGCTACTCCTCTTCACCTTGACTTGTGTCTGTACTGTACACTGTGATTGACTTAGAGAACACTAAGCCCTTTGCCCACGATACTGTATGTAGAAAAGAGTGATTATTTCATAGAGGTCGTAATAGAAACATACTGACGTAGTTTCATCATTCCTGCGGGCATTCGCCTTGCAGTTTCAAGCTCTCAGTGCTAGTCGTGAGATACTTTTCACAGTGTCCCAACTTCAAATGTATGTCATGTTGCAAACAACACTCTCTACTCTCCCAGCTTTATGAATCTTACATTTTATTCCTTCTACTTTTTCCTCAGTCTTTTTTTGGAGGCAACTTCATTGGAATAACTCAATCTTTTATGATGGGCATGCACTCCTCTATAGTGGCTGGTGTGAAACTTTAACTGCTCATATACGTAAGACCTGTACTATTTATTGCTTCGGTGAGAAAGTGTCTTCTGTGGCAGGTGAGGGTGAAGGAGCTGTCTGAGTTGTTCTATCAGTGATGATGAAGTGGTGATTTCGTGTCGGGATTGTTGCAGCTGGTCATGTCTTTATTTAATAGAAAATGAAATTGTTGATGCTACCCTGATGGGATCTTGCCCCAAGGTCAGTGGCCTGTGTTCTTGCATACGTTGATTGAAAGAGGAATACTTTTCTTTTTTTTTCACAAATGAACAACATGGTCTAATATTATTAAGAATTTTTAGGGCTTCATATTGAAAGTCAAGTGAGTGAGTGCTGAACTTTTCAAATATCAAAAACTGATGAGAATTGAAAGTTTGATCAGATGCTTCCTCATCCATCTATCTTTTTATATTAATATCTAACTATCTATCTATGTAACTCTTAAGACATAAGAGTGGTTTCAATTGTAATGCTCATCTAACGCCATGCAAATAAGCAAACATTCCCTTTAATACTGCTGCATTGACACATTTTTGTTTAATAAAAAAAGGGCTTTGTAGTGAAACATGTTTATATTCCTGAAACGAAGGTAGTGAAAAATATATAATTTTGGTATTAATACCAAACTAAAAGTATCACAGCAGCACCAGCAATGGAAAAGTCTAAACCATACTCAGCTAGAAATATTTGCTTTTAGTCGAGATTTTCTCTGCATTTTATTTTCACAGATGTTGTTACATTTGTGGAATGCTTTTTTACTTCAGCTGCAAGCTCAAGAGCTTTAATCACCGTCATCATCAACATCTGCATCAGCAGCATCATCACCTCTGCCATCAGGCCTGCAGGCTTCCTCAACAACGCAGCCGTTATTATCCTCATCTTCATCATCCACTTGATCCCCTTCTTGACCGTTAACTTGTATCTCTGCATCAGCTGCTATCCTGACGATGTATATGTTGCATAAGTTACAGAGAGATCTGTAGTGCTGGAAATGAGATGTTTGTGCCGGCACTCTCTTCACACTGTGTGCTGCACATATTGTTATTATCAGTGACATGAAAGTAGCCTTTTGAAAATATAGATTTTAATTGTAAATATTCAACAATAACAATCGTGTAAACAGTTTTTGCATAAAATGTGCGGCCGTGGTCGTGCTGTTGGTGTGTGTGTGTGTGTGTGTGTGTGCCTTTTCTGTTTCTTCACAAACTGCCAATTTGTCTTGCTTGGAGAGCTCGCAGATACAGGCATTCAGATAAAAACTGTGTTTATACTGCCCCTGTTTATTAATTATTTAAGTGTGATAAATAGGAGATATGGTGCGGTGGCTTGAACCACACACCAATGCCATGCATCTATACTATACTATACAATAAGGGCTTGTCAATAGAACAGGTATTTCCATTTTTCTCAGTGACACAGGGCACTGTAACAGCTGACATTTTCACAAACCAGCAAGCCAGGTAATTAGATAACAACATAACACTAGCTACAAGCATAAACATGGTATTGTGCACAGTGCCCTCATTAAGTAAATGTAAATGTACTGTAGGCGTAGCAGAGGATAAAATGCATGCACATCTGCTTGCTACATTGCTGTAGTGCCATTTGAAATGCTTTCCTGAGAGATGTCATTTGGTTGGGTTCCTACAGCAAAAGTGATTTAAATGACAGCGGGCAGCATGCTGTTTATATGGTTAGACATTGCAAAATGAACCTGCAATAATCAAAGTCTCCGTCCAATCTAACAAGATAAGAAAACCATCCTTATCACAGTCAGTGGTGGAGGTCGGGTGGTGGCTATCAGTTGCTCAGCGGAGGAATAAAGGCTCCCAAACACGATTAGACAGAGCTCAATTTATTCACTCATACTTCACTGTTTTATTGCATAGAGAAAATTATCCTCTCTGAACAGAACTATTTGTCTTAGCTGTATTTTTTTGACATTGTCCGCTTGCCACCCACTCAACTCACATCGCACATAAGGACATGAGTGATGTGTGTGGACGAGAAAAGGACGGCATGGAGCGCAATTTAGTCAGACGCTGTCAATCTCACGCAGGTAAGCCAAAGTAGGAATGAGTGGGAAAATCTTTCAGCCTCAGATTCAGCATTTGGATTTTTCTGATAATAGAGTGCGCTCAGATTTCAGGAAAATGTTTCCTGTCTAAGCGAGTGTCCACACCAAAAATCTGCCCTGCGTTGAAACAGCGCATGTTGCTTCAGGTCCATGACGTGAGACATGTAATACTGGACTAATACGGCTTTCCCAGATGCTACGACACTATTGTAGCTTATAATACTATAAGACCTCATTTTTTCAACTTATCACAGAGGCTATTATTTTATCTTTTGGACCCCTCTACCTTGGCACTCATGCTGTGCTACCAGACTTGCCTCATTCACACAAATTAAGTTTCTCGCACTGAAATTAGGGCAGCAACGAACAATTATTTTCTGGATTAATCGTAAGGTCTATGAAGGAAATAAATTAGTGAACATGTCCATCTCAAGGAGTTTTCTTTAAATGTCTAATTCTTTCCCTGAGCAAATGTCCAAACTTAATATTCAAGTATTCAAGGATGATTTATTGTCATTGTCATAATTATTTACTACAATAATACATAATTATTACTATAATGTAAGTCTATGGAAAATTCTACATCTGAAAAACTGCCAATGTTTGTCACTTTTAGCTTGAACAATAATTTAAACAATTAATTAATATTTCAGATTGTCAAAATAGTTGCTCTCAATCGACGACCCGTCTATTTGCAATATTAAAGTGTTAGAACGACAGACTGTCATTTCTCTAAAGCCAGGATACCAGCGCAGTGCATTTCTATCATCAAAGATTATTATAAAATAATTTATTAGATTCTTGTTGATAGATGTTTTAAATTTTTTAAAAGCATGCTGTTCACCCTTTTTATTAAAAATGTGGCAGAGGTTAACTTAAAAATAATTGAATATTGAGAGCATGTATTAAGCTTATTAAGTCATTTAACACCAGCATGCTGTAGCTCACAGATAGATAATGTGGGAGAACATCTTAAAGGGAGTTCCCTGAAGCTTCCAAAAGATGAACTCAAGCAACTACACACACCAAAGAAAAGCTGTACGCTGATTTGTGTTTTCTTTTAACACATATATTTAACATATATATTTAACTGTCAAAACATACACTGATCCAAAAGCAATAAAGATGAAATATACTGTCTGGTAGTTAACATTTACAGTGCACATATCAAGATCAATGAAGCCCTCCTGTCACTGTGAAACTTCATAAATTTGCACATCTTTCAGACTGCCTCTTCAGGACTCTGAATATATGCAAATACCGTAAAACATAACCATCATGGAAGAAAATGATCTTCACTATAAATGACAGTTTCTTCCCAAACAGCTCTCAAAGAATACCAAAATTGCATCCGAGATTTCATCCTCCTCATGTCATCAATGCGCAATCCTATAAATTTGCAGCTTCTGAAAATATACGGGCAACAAATGTAATGAGACAACTAGTCCCTCCTGTGCTTTAGTGACATTACCAGAAGCCATCACTCAGAATTATACAGCATACTACTAATGATGGAAATGTTTGCCCTTGAAAATCTCAGTTAATAAGCAGCTATGCTATGACATCCATGGTTAGATCATCCAGTGCTGTCACATCTCATCCTGAGGAGGATGCCACCAGACATAACGGAGTGTGGAGCGAGCAAGCGTCCTCCTCTCTGATTCTCTCCCACACACACACACACACACACACACACACACACGCACACGCATACACACACGCACACACCCTCTTCAGCAGCGATGCAACAGAACAGCCTGGGTTAATCTTGGGTAACAGCTCCTTGGCCGGGATCAGGCAACTCCACTAAGACCCAATGAATGCTGACATTGATAACGGCGTCGGAGCCTCCTCACACAGGTAGGACACACGAGACAAACGCCTTCATAAATGAAGCAGCCTCGGGCAAGGATAAGATTGATTTTTTCAACGCAGTATTAGATGAGATTTCCGATGCATACTATAACAAATTAGCATGAATCTGTTCCCCATGAGAAACGCCTGAAGACACACTGTGAATTTAAATAAATGACTGTCCCAGTGTTTACCCCACCATCCTGTGCTGCAGTCAGTTGGCCATCTAAGTGTGACAGGGCCGGTTCAGGCACGGCAGAGATCAGCGTGATGGATGGACAGCCAGGCAGCCGCTTAAAATCTCTTGATCAACGGCCAGCCTGATGTGCCACTCACTGATCAATTGCATCCACGTAGATCAGCCATACCCCTTAATGTGACATGATAAGAAGGGAGAAAGCTCACAGTACCGTGCCCCCTTAACCTCAAGTCTTACAATTTACAATGACCGACCAGGTTTTCTGCTCTTATTTTTCCCCCCACACAAAAGCTAACTTTCATCGTGTATCGTGGATATTACCCAGAAAAGATGAATGTCTGTGCCGGTGAGAATAATGCTTCGAGCGATCTGCAACTAAGATAGTGTAAGACCTCGGCAGCCCCGTCAGAAGTCCCTGGCAACAGATCTGATGCAAGTACAATCAAAATGTTTCAATCGGCCAAACTGTTGTCGGGATTTCCTTTTTTCTTTTTTTGTTAGCAGCTGCTGAGGTCATGCAGATAAAGTGTATCATCAGGCTGACAGTCAGTCAAGGTGAATATTTGACCTTCCTCGTGTCACCTGTGTTTTAGTGAAAATAAATTAGCTTATGTACATGTTTCTTTAAAGTTGACACCAATGCACCGTAATGGAGGCTAACTGCGGTGCCATAATGAATCGTGCAGTATTGATCCAGTCTGCTATTGACATTCATTACTAATGCATAATTTGCATTCAGGGATGGCAAAACCAACTATGAAACGTGACAAACCCAAATATCACAGTGTTCTTGATATGATACCGTAATATTGTCGTACGGTATATCAATATACACTAATGCGATGATATTTTAGGAAATACTGGTTCTTTCACAATCAATTAAACTCCTCAATTTGGGCCACTTAGCTGCAATTTAGCAATTTCGCTTTGGGGATGAGGAAAAACACACACAAAAGTGTAGCATAATGTTACTGTACGACTTCCAAAATCCCAGACAATATCTAGTCCCATATCAGACCACCCAGCTCTACTTGTGTTGAAGTAAGAAATAATACAGTAACTAGAGCATACAGCGTAGTAGAGATTTCCCCCATCAGTGCTGTGTTGTAAGATGTGGGCTTCGTTACATTGCCATCTTCTGAGCATTGTAACTGCATAATGTATATCCTGACAGGGTGATATTGTGTTTTATATCTCTAAGGGCACTGATTATGCTGCCTGGGCATGTTTTGGTTAACAGTGTGCAGTTTCAGCTTCCTTTTCTCTTGCTGTCACACAGTAACAACAATGGATGAGCTGAAATACTTACATTTGCAATGCCATGCAACATTTTTGAATGTGCAAAAGAACTGAATGGAACAGATAGACAACCTTGCTTTCTTTAACTGCTGGGTCACGTAGATTTAATAGTAATAGTTCATAGTGAATGCTTATTATAAATATCACCTTCAGGGGCTTTTATCTGCACTCTAAGAACTCATTATTCTGTATGCTATGTTGGTCCTATTACAACAGAACTGTGCAATTTTAAACTGTTTGTTTATGAACAATTTCTTTACTTCATTTATGTTTTTCTTTGTTATCACTAATATCCTCTTAATAAAGACTAGTAGCTAATTAGATGTCGTGGTCATCAACCTTAGGAGGCCATCAGTTAAAAAAGAAGCTGTGTTGTTTCTGCTGTATTCAAATGAACTTTTATCTATAATAACGCTGTCACTTAAGCAGCAGAAAATGTTGCAGTATTTCTGGAAGAAAGACCCTGGAAGTGCTGCTCTTTGAGCCTCATTCTACTTCCTGAAGAGTCCGGGTCCACCGAAACAACATAAAAGAATTTGAGCAGCTTTGCGTCAATGAAAAGAACTACTTAAGAAACATCATTCATAAAGAGGAAATTTTATCTTGTACATTTTTTTGTCATTTACATATTAAATATATGTACAGCCAAGCTTTTCAAAAAACATTTGTGTCACCGCGTCTCACAATATGACAGGCTCAAATGGAGCAACCTTCCCTAAAGCCCGAGTAGCATTCGGTTCCATTCCACCTACTATACCACCTGTGGTGAAAATAACTGGCAATTTCACTGACTATTATTTCACAGATATATTACAATATCAATCAAGCTTTCTAAAACAGTTGCTACAGGTTGTGCAGATATTATTCTTCTGCATATGTTGGTGTCCATATCTGGACTTTAATACTGTTTTACAACCTTTTATCTACTCTTAAAAACAAGTGGCACAATGACCCAGATTGTAATTTAACCAACAGTGTGCTGCTGGTGTCACAACTCTGACTAGAAGTCTCCCAGCTATATGACTGGTATTGTGTGCAGGATTTCAGTTTTTTAAGTATTTTGTTTTCAATAGAAATAACACACAAAATAATTAAATAACTCAAACTCGCCAAAGGTGTAGAGAGACAAAGATCTCAACATTGACCTTTTTTTGTTGTCTTCACCATCCAGGGACATAATCCCGGTTAGGCTGTGCAGCTGGCATGCAACTGAGTCACGCGTCAGCCCTGATTAGAAGCAGCAGTGGTCCGCGGGCCCGATTCCTCTGCCAGAGCCAGGAGTGGAAAAGGCCAGGGCCACCACTTTCAGTCTGTGGATATGACCTTGATGGGGTATGATAGAGAGGAAGCGACACGATTCGCTATGCCACACAATATCTGTAACCTTCCACTTCCCCAGTATACGCATGCTGAAGCGTGACACACACACACACACACACACACACACAGACACACAATCTCAACTCTGCCCTGTCGTTATTTCAAGCATCCTTCATCTCCTCCTTCATGTCTTCCGTTCATCCATCTCTCTTTGTATATTGGCTTGTGCTTTCTACCAGATATCTGAATTCCAAATATTATTTCCTTTTCCTACTCAGCAGCTGTCGTGTTTTGTATATAAAAAAAAAGTAAAACAAGGGCAGCTTTACAAAACAATGGCTCATAGAATCTAAACCTTGTTGTATGTAAAGTAACATGATGTGCCATGCAGCTTTATTATATTAAGAGCTATACAACTATTTGTAATATTATTTTCAGTATTAGTATAGTACTGTGTAAGAGGCTGTTGTAGCATCAGAGACACCTTTTAAAAAAAACTTTTTTTAATGCTAACTCTACGTATATCCTTAAATCTCATTGGAAGCACAGATGGAGACAGATGTCCTGTGAGTCAAGCACGAGTGGGGTAAAGATGGCACTGAAAGCACCAAAAATACTGAGTGGTGAGTGAAATCTTGGCAGTGGTGGACCCTGTGTCAAAATAGAGCGGATGGGAAATAAAAATAAAACATGTGAATTATATCACAGAGTGAATGTAAAAATGCAGTACAGCAAAAAGGAAAAATAATAAACCAAGACTGTGACACACCCTGCTGTTGTATTGCTGCCTAAAAACATCACCGTAACAACACTATGTGCACATAAAGTCATGCTCAGCATTGCATAAATATATTGCTCACATTTTGAGCATAGCAAACCATGACTTCCTTGTTGTCAATGTGGCTCTCATTTGGGAAACCAAGTGGCTTACTAAAGAATGCAACAGCATTTAAATGAGTCTGTCGGCTCAAGGATTTAAGAGTACAGCCAAACTGCAAGTGGTTAGGAGAGAACATGCAGCCGATCTGAGACGCAACAATTGTGTGCTGTCCACAAGTGAGGTGCTGAAAGACAGGGAGCAACAGTAGCCAAGCAGAGGTGGTCACCTAATTCTGGTGAACAGGACATCTGAGCTAGTGGTGCTCTTGCGTGTTCTGTGAAAGCAGAGGTTTCAGTTTCCCTACTCAGAGAAGTCAGTATTTAAATGTGCCGTCTTACAGTTGGAGTAGAATTTGCAAAGCAAATAGGTGTACAGGAGGTGCAGCAGTATGCATGCATTATGTGCATGGGTGTAGCTGCTTCCCCCCATCCCTGGTCATAGACTCATTTCCATGTCAAACAACAGAAGAAGACAGTCCAAAAAAACCAAGAAAAAAAAACAGCCTTGAATGTTGACACTCAATACTAGTGTAGGCAATCCAAGAACAATGGATTAAGTCAACTGTCTCTCTCTGTTCATTCACATCCATCCACTTGTAACATGCAGTGTTACAAATGAGTGTGGAGGACAGACTGTGTCTTTTTAAAAAACATTTTGCATTTTGGAGATTTCATTTGAACCACACCACCTCCTCAGTGGTCAACCCCGCTGAACTGATAATCTGCTGTGTGGAGGCAGCAGCTTCCTATGGGGGCGTGGATACTGGGCTGCAGGTTTTAAGAAACATTATCTTATCACACAGGTAAGAACTATCTTCTCTCCAGCCCCCACCCCACCTGATTTTAAGCATATAGATGGTGATGCCTCCTTTGTTGCAGATGATGTGGCATCTGCTTGACTCAACTACTGTTTCCATCTGTGTCTGCCTCTCTGCTTCCTATCTTTAAACTGCCCAATCCTTTGGCACAGAACATGAAATCCCTCTCAATAATAAATAGGCTTCCTCGAGCATTTCAGAGACAAGGGCCCTGCATACTGCATGACTAAAAGACCACCTTAACTTCACTTTTAAATATATATAAAAAATAATACAGCCAAGCCGACATGTGGCATCTGGCGAAATCAAACAATAGGTGCTTCGTTTCCATACATCTGCCGGGGCTGCAGCCTTTATTCAAAAGGAGAAGCCACCACTGTAGGTGCTGTAGCCCAACCACAGGACATGTCTTCCGGCACGCAATTAAGCGACCTCATCCGCAACCGTGTTGAATTTGGAAACCATAGTCTACCTCTCCTCCACCCATCTCAACTGACTGTAAACACCGATAACAAAGATGGTTGGGGTAAAAGCTCATTTTTCTTTGGCTGCATTAAGTGAAATCTCCCAAAACAAAAGACACATCGAGACAAGTGTCAATAATTGGCGAGCAGCTGCTCCAACACCCCCCGAAATTGGAATACAAACAACCACTGACATTGAAAAAACACACACACACACACACACACACACGCACAAATACAGCACGGCTTATCTTGTAGCTTTCTACCCGCAGCACGCTTACAAAGCTAATTATCCATAAGGTCGTTTCTGTGTAGGAGGTGTGCGGTGTCGTTTACCTGTGCATCATCCAGGGATCCGACACATGGATACGGCGCGAGGGGTTTGATTATTCCAGCCAGGCAAACGCAAAACACAAAAGAGGGAAAGGAGGGGTGAAAAAAAAAAATCCTAAACTGAGCAGAGATGAATGCGGCAGATGAATATGCGACCTTCTGTCTTCAGAAAGGATAGTCGTATTCTTATCTTTTAGATGTCGCCGTGTCGATGCAGGCAGGCAGGCAGGGAAGCCCCGAACTGCTCCGTACAGACAAAGATGCTTTCACTCCTCCGCCGCACCGAGAGCAGCAGCAGCAGCAGCAGAGCCGTCATTCCCCCGACACTTGATGGTAATAGTTTGGTAGGTAGCTTATATGGGTTGAGGGCGCGGTCAGCTGTCGTTGACCAATCCTGCTCCCCATCGAACTATTATCAGCGTTGCCATGGAGAATTAAACAACGTTTAACCACATCATCGTAACCTTTGGCAGTAACGCATACACTATAGTATCATATCAGAAAGAGCATTATAGGAGTGGCATCTTATTTAAATGTAAAAGCATGTGGAGCTGGTAGTAAGAGAGACCCACCCTGCCTTCTCTATATACTTGCCGAAGTGTCCTTGAGCAAGGCATGATTCACCAGCTGTTGGGATGCTTTTTAAAAACCTCCCTACTTTTTATTAAGAGATCATTATTCTCCAATGACTCATGCTTGCCCGGTTGTGATGTTAACATGTTTCACAAGGTGTGTCTCCATGGTGTATTATAGCCATGCCATTATTCAGTTTCTGCTATTGCAATTTGATGTTGTTCTCAAGTTTATAGTTCAACAAAATATTCGGAAAGAACATTTTATCTAACACAATGTACAGAATGACATCTATCTCTGGCTGCCATCATCCGAGTAGCAGGTAGGTGTTGAAAGTGAATTTGTATTTTGTAGAGCAACACATTACTGTAATTGAGGTCTGCTATTTGTAGTGGCCCCTATTATAAATGCAGGAAGTGCTACAGCCACCCTGGGGTCCGTCACAATAATGGCAGAGGGACAAGTGGATGCTGAGATTAAGATGTTAAGCATTTCAAATAATAATGTAATTAATGTTTGGGATTTTCTTAAATAAAAAATAAAGTGGAAATGTAAAATGAGAAATCTTAATTAGTACAATTTTAGGACCAAATAAACATTGCTTAACATTTATTATTCAGTTAAATAATGCTCAAACTAAGTCATTCACGAACAAGTAAAGGTTATTTACTGTAGGCTGTACAGTACATTCACAAAAGCAACTCAAAATCAAAAGGTTTTTATGTAATGTATAAAATGAGAATGTATAAAACACACACAAACAAATGTTTAAAATAAATGTACCAGATGAAAAGGCAAAATTAAAATCACCATGTAGCTTAAGGTGGATAAAGCTCTTGTGCTGGAGAAGATGACCCTTTAACCAGCAGGTCTTGTTGAAATTTGTTTTGGATGATTGTTCCAGATTAATATCTGAGCTGCTTATATATGTTCAGTTTGGACTCTGAGAACAGTAAACAGACATCTCCCAGATGACCTGAGGCAGCATATTATCTTTTGAAAACTCTGGCTTTCTATGCACTATTTCTATACAAGGTCTTTGCAATAAAGGGATATTGGTGTGTGTATATGGCATGTGGAATACTTGACTTGTCAGTTTCATTTGACTCACCCGTACAAACTCTGAACGCCTGTTAAGGTGAGCTGGTATGGGCCCAAGAATTCCTTGCGAGATACAAATCAAAGCAATCTTGAATTTGAGGATGAGGTATGAAAAATTAATGTTCGGAAATGTTTTTGCCTGCTAAGCAATTTAGCATTCACCATGGCCCATACATGGGATTGGATACTTTTACAGCTGCATTTCAAAAGCCTCACTGCTATAAATCCACACCATACCAGTGTTTATAATTTAACACTTGTGGGAATTTAGTAATGTGTTAGAAAATGAGTACTTTGTGTGAATGTTTTCCCAAGTGTACCAAGTAGAAATATTACAATAATATTTTGTGGCACAAGTGTATACGTTGGTATTTAAATCCAGAAATTCATCCTAACAACCCAAAGACAACTTCTGAACTAAAAGCATGTCCACAAGACATTTGCCTGTACTGCACATACTGTAGCAGAGATGGAGCTCTGAAATCCAAACAATGTCTGACTCTTCATCATGCTGATTGTTTCAAACCCTCCTCTGAAGAGTAAAGTTCAAACACATTTTAGAGGTTAAATGTCCGTGGATAGTTTGCCGCTTCTACTTAGCACAGAGGTCGAGTGGTTATGAATTCCCTGTCTTTATCGTGGTCATCATATCTTACAGTCAGCTTCTTTCCTCAGCCTTTCAATATCTGTACTCTGTATTACAATTTGGCAGTGCATACTACATGGTTTGACAAACAGTGAATATGTTATGCAGTTAATGTGCAGTATATGCTTTGAATTGTAGAGTGAATTTAATCACCACTTCAAATGTTTTCTCTCACGACTAATTGTTAATCGAGTCTAAAGGAGAACTGAGTGCCACACTTCTTCACACAAGGCTTCTGAACTTTGTTAAGCTGCCAACAACTTTGTAGTGGAGCGGTTACGCATAACAATTGTGTATTTAGCGATAAAAGCAAGACATTTGGCACAGGTGTACGTTTCTATGTTATGAAAAGATACAGATATCGGGGTGCTGCAAATTTGGCCCCTGAAGGCCATGGCAGAGACTGAATGTCTCTTGATGATTGCCAAGTTGTGTTCAAGCTGAGATCAGATGTCAGAAGATCACAGACATGTTTTTTTCCCCTCTTTATTTTTTCAAAGCTGCTTTTTTAGAGCCTTCAACCTAAGAAAAATGTGAAACCCAAATAAAAGGAGCATAGTCACTTTAGGGTCAAACACTTTTGCCTTGGTGCTACGACGCCTCCGAAACGCATTTTCTAATGACATAGAAGCTCTGGATGGCATTAATTTGGCCTCCAGCACCACTGTAAGGAATCTTGGCGTCATCTTTGATCAAGATCTGTCGTTTAACTCCCACATAAAACAAATCTCAAGGACTGCCTTCTTTCATCGACGTAACATTGCAAAAATAAGACACATTCTGTCTCAAAATGATGCAGAAAAAACTAGTCCATGCATTTGTTACTTCAAGGCTGGATTACTGCAACTCATTGTTATCAGGTTGTCCCAAAAAGTCGCTTAAGACTCTTCAGTTGATCCAAAATGCAGCGGCACGTGTATTGACAAGAACAAGGAAACGGGATCATATTACTCCTGTATTAGCTGCTCTGCACTGGCTCCCGGTAAAATACAGAATATAATTCAAAATCCTTCTCCTGACTTACAAAGCAATTAATGGTCAGGCTCCAGCATATCTTAAAGATCTTATAGTACCTTATAAACCAACTAGAGCATTGCGCTCCCAGACTGCAGGGTTACTTGTAGTTCCTAGAGTCTCTAAGAGTACAATGGGAGCAAGAGCCATTCAGCCATCAAGCTCCTCTCCAGTGGAACCAGCTTCCAGTTTGTGTTCGGGAGGCAGACACACTCTCCACATTTAAGAGTAGGCTAAAGACTTTCCTTTTTGATAAAGCTTATAGTTAGGGCTGGCTCAGGTTTGCCCCTAGTTATGCTGCTATAGGCTTAGACTGCCGGGGGACACCTCCCTGCTCTTTTCTTTCTCTTCCTCTCTCCTCCCCTCCCTCTCTCTTCTTCTCTCTCTATCTGTATGAATTTATGTAAATGTATGTTACTAACTCATCATCCGGGGTATCATCCCCGGAGTTTCTGTCTCTCATGTGGCAGGTTGCCACTGATAAAGTTTACGTCAGGATCAGGAATCGTGGCTGCGCCTGCTGCCCTGGTCCTGCTGGACACCGGGAAGCCTTTTTGACATTTTCCTGGATTCCATACTTTCTCTTTTTCAATACAACATAATTTCTGTTAAATGTTGTATTTGTACTATGTTGTTTATCCTGTACACACAACATATATTGCACGTCTGTCCGTCCTGGGAGAGGGATCCCTCCTCAGTTGCTCTCCCTGAGGTTTCTTCCATTTTTTCTTTTAGGAAGTTTTTCCTTGTGCGATGCGAGGGTCTAAGGACAGAGGGTGTCGTATCCTGTACAGTCTGTAAAGCACACTGAGACAAATGTATAATTTGTGATATTGGGCTATACAAATACATTTTATTTTATTTTGCTAGAATGAAAATTAATTTAGCTATTTAGCTATATATATATATATATATATATATATATATATATATATATATAATAATATATATATATATATATATATATATATATATATATATATATATATATATATATAAATATAATATATATATATATAAATATATAAATATCAGTGCATTTCTCTTTTCACTAGCAGTATAATTGACAGAGATATTGCTGGATATATATTAGGGTAGCTGTCAACACTAAAGTTTAACAGTATGTTGCTGGAAAAAATGTGTTAAACACAAAAAAGTGACAGCCTGTGTTAATGTGGGTGTATTTCAAAAGCATGTGTGACTTTGCATAAAATATACACGCACCCTCTCTGCTCTATGTTTGTTTGTTGAGTTCACAAAGCAAGTAATTATTCTATGGAGCTAAATCTGGGGCAAAAATGTTTTGATAATTTGAAAAGAATAATGTAAACTGAAATGACATTGTGTCTGAAATGTTTTTTTCAGGTTGATTATTATTTTTGATTCAGTTCTGTAATTCTTTGGAATAAAGTATTAATTTTAATTTTTTACTTTCATATATTTAGCTATTTGAGTTTTTTTGCAGATCTTTTTTTCAGTTTCAGACTTTTAGCGTTAATCTGAGGTGGGGGGCGTGGCTTCATCTGAGAGGGGCGTTAAAATGTGAGTGACAGCTAAACTAATAAGGCTGAGGACCTTCCTCAATGATGTTGCCTTCAGGAAACGTAGGTACCGCGATAAGTATAATTCAACACTTTAAAAAAAACTGACGCCAGTGACAAAGTTCCATTAAGCAAACAGTATTAGACTGTAATTGGTACTATTAGCAGAATAAGAGCAATGAACTGACAGATTGTGCAGTTCAACAGCCACACTTTAGTGATTTAGTGATTTATATATACATATGTGTATATATATATATATATATATATATATATATATATATATATATATATATATATATATATATAAGTATCAGTAGAAGCCACGCCCCCCACACCAGATCAGCGCTAAAAGTCTGAAACTGAAAAAAAGATCTGAAAGAAAGAATTACAGAACTGAATCAAAATAATACCTGAAAACTCTTCATACACTTATTTTTTGTTTCAATATATATTTCTAAGTTCAAGATCAGAAATTGAACTTTCAGTTGAAATTATGTTGATCAAAAATGTTGTCCCGAATTTAGCTCCATATTATTTATTTCAGGTCTGTCAACTCATTTTTAGCAACGCTAGCAGTGCGGCTCCATGGATGTCAGTATGAGAGTCTGATGTATTGTTTTTTTGGTGAGCCCCTCACTGTTCTCCTTTCCTCACTTTTTTCACCGTCCGGTCACAATTGTAATTGTCCAATAGCTGCCTCAGCCTCAGCTGTACTTTGTGTCAAAGCAGCAAATGTCAGCATGCTAAAATGCTAAACTCAGGTGGTGAACATGATAAACATTATACCTGCTAAACATGAGCATCTCACTGTAGCATTGTCATTTGCGAACATACTGTTATTTGAATTACGTTGTTTATTCAATCTTTACACACATGACATCTATTGCATGTTTGTCCATCCAAAGAGAGGGATTCCTACTCTTCTAGAAGTTTCTTTTTGTGATTTGTGATATTGGTCTAAATAGAATTGATGTCAGCAGGCTGACGTTAGTGTTCAGCTCAAAGCACTGCTGTGTCTGTTTCCTAATGCGTGGCACAGCTGCTAGCATGTTAAGTCTTATTGTTTCATATGAGGTCTTTGGTAATATGTTGTGTTTTTAAAACAAAACCTGCAAAGCAGAACTATTGTGCAATGAAACATCCACACATAACAAAAGAATACAAGTAGAACCAAAGTGTGTTTTACTTTAATGCACTAAATCAGAATTATATTTAGCAACCAGCTGTTATCTATTCCCCTCCCCCTTTGGGACACAATCATACTCTTTCCAAAACACACTTTTATTGTCAACATCAGTGGTATTTTTGGCCCCAAAACACCAAACAGTTATGTGTGTGTTTTACTGACCTGTCTAAGGCAATTATTGATTTTTATTCTGGTCTAAGGCGGAGTGAAGCTCTGCAGCCTACATGAGGAAATATTGGCACTCATCTGCTGTGCAGAGAGATACATATCCACAATAGCAATAAATATTGAGCCACATTCGTATGAGCCACATGAGAATACACCCTCGGGACTTAAGTAAAGCATGCATGTTATTAAATGTGCTTTCTTGGATATAGCAGCATTTTGCAAGTTATTATTTTTGTGTCCACCAGCTTACAAAATGAATGTGGCTTTTGCTGTTCTTGTGCTACACTCTGTTGTGCAGTTCAAGCTGTTTGCTCAGTATAATTAAGCAGTTAATATTCAAAACAAACCAGATAACATACAGTCAGCAGAAGTGCGGTGCAAGTGAAGAAGGTCTCATAATAAGTCTCTGAGTACCCAACTAACTAAAAACTAATCTATGTTACATAAATTGCTTTGCAATAGCATGCAATATTGATTAATGGGTCAACATGGATGAAATATTGATGAGTTATTCATGGTAATGTTAGATTTGTGTTGTAGATCAACTTTTAAGTAATACTAATGTACAGTATTATTCATACTATAACTACATGTTTAACTATCTTTTAATAATATGGTGTAGTAATCGATAAATTATTCATCTTATATTCCATGCTCATTTTAGAGTAACAAAAGTCTCCTCACACTCATCTCATTGCGCTGGAAATACACATATATATACACACATATATATATATACACATATATATATATATATATATATATATATATATATATATATATATATACACATATATACACATATATATATATATATATATATATATATATATATATATATATATACATACATATATATATATATATATATATATACACACACACATATATATATATACATATAGATATATATACATATATACATATATATACACATATATATACATATATATATAATATTATGTGATAATAATATGACTTCATCATAGACAGTAAATTATATAATATTTAGCAGAATTATATAATATTGAGCAGAATTATATAATATTGAGCAGAACAAAAATCTGTTATAAGAATTGTATATTAGTTGTAAATTATATTTTGGTACTGTTAAAACATACAAATATGCTTTGTTGTATGTAATCTCATCTGTTCCCTTCATATCCAATGAAAATTATTTTGGGCGTCGCCATTATTTATGTTTTTTTCGGAACCAGAAGTGACACAAGAGGGTGGACCTAAGTACAACCGAGAAGACATTTTTAGAAAACCAAAATGTTCTAATTAACTTTGATGAACTGAAAACACACTGTGGAAGGGTTCAAGTTATAAGACAAGCGACCTGTCAATCACAATGTAGCCACACCCTAAATCATTTACTACTTTATCTTTACTCTAAATTGGACCATAATTTACAAAATGAACATCACGCTTTCTTGTAAGAAGACATGAACTAGTGATTGAGACCATAAACGTGTCAGGAAAACATTTACTGAGGTAATAAATCAAGTGAGAAGTCGGATCATTTTTTCATAGACTTCTATACAATCAGACATATTACTGCAACTAGTGGAGTCGCCCCCTGCTGGCCCTTGGAAAGAATGCAGGTTGAAGGCACTTCTCCATTGGCTTCCCTTTTTTCTTTTTTCAAACTCGATGATTGCCACTTGGTTTCAATACAAAATGCGAAAGAGAATTCTATGAATGTCACAAATAGCAACATTTTATTTGTGCAAAAGTGAGAAAACACTACTAATGAGACTAACTGTTGAGTGAGTTTTATTAAATAGTCTGATACCTATAACACATTGATAACTCCTATTTGTGTTAAAAGTGTAGTTCACAGGCTGAGTACTGTAGGTACTCGTGTGATGAGTAAACTGAACTTTGTGTATAATCGTTGGAGTGCCCATTTAATTAGTTAATACATCTCCTTGAGCTAATTAGTCCACCTATTTAATTAGCCAACAATGCTCACACCTCAGAGGTGCAGCTGCTCGTGCTGTTGGTTCCCGACCAGCCTACTGAATACAACAAAGCTGGTGGTGTTCTATGTGACTTTACCAGATTTACCACCAGGTGACAGTATTCCTTCTGTGTACTGACAGGTTCACAGAGGGACAAAATAAAGCTTTTAACCCGAGTATAAAACACTGCAGCATCACAACGTCCCTGTGAACCAACTGTATCGTGATTCATTGCCATCAAGAAATGCAATGCAAATCAGATGACTGGTATTCTGCAAACACAACACCCTTTTAACTCTTCACTGTGGAAATGTTTAGCATGGATGCAATTAAATGCCTTTTTAGCACATTCAAAGATAAGATTGCACACAATTAAAAAAACAATAATACGGATCTTGTCTGTCACTATTAGAAATCATTGTAGGGAAACTGGAGATAAACGATTGCACGGTGCATGAAATTTAACTTGAGCAAGTTCCGATTTTACAGTTTAGTAGGACATATGTTTAACTCTGTAACTTAATTAAAAACAATACATCATACAAAGGAAAACACTGAGGCTTAGTAACAATTGCTTGCTCCAGCCTCATGTGCAGAAATGAATGTGTTCCAAGCAGTAGGTGTAATACCTTAAGTCCAGAATTTTTTGGTGAGATGTAAACAAAGATGCTCATTCCCTTCAGGCAAAGAAAAGAAACAGCTTTCCCAACAGACTGCATGTTACAAAGAGGATGTCTGGGAGTCAATGTGTGAATGAGGCAAGAGAGACCGACAGCCAGAGCAACTTGAGATGCAATTATTGCTGCTTAGCTGCTGTACTGTGTAGGTTTAGACAGCAGCCGTGTGTTTGTTGAATGTAGACGGGAGAAAAACCATTAAAACAAAAAAGGGCACGCAGTCTGAATATCCATCTGACCCTATTCAAAGTGTGTTGGCACGATTTCCCTGAATTACACGCCCTGTATTATCCTACTTTTACTTGTTTATTACTGAATTTCACATCAATCTGACATGTCTCATTTCTATTTTTTTCACGCTTTCTGAAGCCAATCCCATGACTGCTGAATCCTGATGTGAAGATGAAAAATTTATTTCCATTCTTCAACTGGAAAGAGCTGAATTCGCCAGCTCGCCAAATACAATAATACCGAGAAACTGAGAAAATAAAAAGGGATCAATGAAAAACACGAATGCTTATGAAAAGGGTGGAGTGCAGCGTGATGTTTACGACGTGGAGGTGCCAGACGTAGATTGCACCTGCAAATGTAACACATTATTCTGTGTGACAGCTTTCAGATACATTTATGACTGTCTGAAGGGAGGTTTTGCTGTAATGTCAGCTTCATATTTTGAAAAATATTGCAACAAAAAAAAGAAAATATCCCCAACGTTTGTTGTTTAGTGCCAAAAACAAAGAACATTAAGGTACCCAAAAATACTTAGTTACATACATGATATATAAATAAAAGATCTAGATCATTTTATACAATACATACGTTTGATCTGTTTTTAAAAAGGTAGTTAAATGCTACATTATGATAACCAAAATCAAACTAGCAATGACATCAGAAGCCAATCACAGCTTAAAGATTCCTGGTATGAAAATGATTAAATATTTGGAAACTTCACACCAAACATAAGAGTTATTAACGCAAAGGTTCTTTTTCCTTCCCCATTTACTCCGCTATGCCTGCACACATATCGTGTACCTATTTGTGAAGTGTGATAGAAAAAGCAGAGTGATAAAGAAAAACAAAATGCATGTTTAAAAGACACGAAAAAAAAATGAAAAACTGTAAATTGCCACATAAATCCCAGTTTGCAGCAGCGATACGAAGCTCGTACCAGCCACTGCGAGATAGTTGCCGTCCACACCCTTTTTCTAAATGTCTGCCTGACAACACAGGCACCTTAATAACTGTGGTTACTGTTGGGAAATCAGAGCATTCATTAACATCATAGTTAATTGACTTAATATTCTCTAAGGACTCAAATCTAAATTAATTAGACTTCCATGCGTATTCCTGATTATATATGATGGAGATAAAAACAAAACAAAAAAACAGTGTTAGCTGAAAGACACATACTTTAGATAGAAAATAAAGTAAAAATAAAAATGAAAAAAAAAGCTGCTCACATTGTGCTCGCACATGGACGTGGTTCAGTGGGTAGACTGTCGTAACAATTCCATTTGTTGTTGAAAATCTGCCTTCACATCAAGAATATTGTTGTCTTGGTTGTTTTTTCTCTCACAGTTTCCGTCAGGCAGTGCATTCATTCAGTGTGGTCTTGAAATGCTTGATGTACCATTTGACAGAACAGCCAGTAGACATGTAAGAACATAATTTACTCATCATAATGGACAAATCGGGGGCATGCCAGCTTCAATCTCTGTCATCTGTTGTGTGATGGTTCCTCTGTTCTGGGGGTCATTTGGCACGCTGGAATATTAAAAGGAACATAACAGGAAATGGTGTAGACAGCGTTTATATACTGTGCAAGTTCTAAAAATTCTTCAAATAATGTATAAATGACCATGAAGCGCCGCCATCCACTTCAACCACCATCGGAAATTTGATTCCTATTTAGCTGCCACGGTGTTTGACAGGAGCATATTTTGTTTTTGTTCCTGGCAAAATGTTAGAAAGACATGATGATGTTACACCCAGTACTTTTCCTGTCAACTTGTATCTAAAGAGCAGTGCAATCCAGTACATCTTGACAATAAAGTAGCAGTCACTTTTTCATCCAGCTTTTAACCAATTTCAGTCCAAAAGGCAGAAGCCCCCTCAAACAAGGTAATGATAAGCGTGAATTACTGCATCCCAGAGCCGCTCAGCAAACACTGACCCGCACCCCCCTTATGCAGAAGTCCGAATCATAGTATACTAGTGTTGTCTGCTGGCGCTTGCTGACATTAACAAGATATGCCTTTCAAATATCATGGCCTTTGGGACTGGGTCAGAGATACTATTTATAGAAGGTCAAGACTTCCTGATGGTTTGGCTTGCTAAAGTGATAACTGGAAATAGACCGGGTTATGGTAGCTCTGCTGCAGCAGCTTTTTTGTCTGTTATTGCTCCAGGCTTCTGAACAGATGTGATCTACATAGACTCTGGATTACTGGTATATAACTACTTACAGTACTTGTGCAGTGATACAGTAGCATGGACATGTTAAACATTGCAATACTGCTTTTCAGGTTTCAGAGCAGGCGAAGGCTCAAGTGAGTCCTGATCCAGTGTGGATTGCGCAAAGAAAATATGTCCCTTATAACGGCCCTTTAATGAAGAAACTTATAGTATCATCATCCTACAATATGAGAATTAGCTGACAGTGCTTTGCCTTTTAGGTGCAACAAAAAATAAATTTAATCTAATATA
Organism: Cottoperca gobio; assembly: GCF_900634415.1. NCBI lineage: Eukaryota > Metazoa > Chordata > Actinopteri > Perciformes > Bovichtidae > Cottoperca > Cottoperca gobio. Next base: position 9,077,616 of record NC_041368.1, on the reverse strand, counting down.
TTGTTACCATCTGCTGGCCAAGGCACCCCTGCCAACTATGGGGAAGAAAAACAAGTTAGCCACTGTAGCTGCCAGATATTATCCCAGCACGTCTTCCTTTCTACAACATCAGACAATGCTTACACATGCGGGCTGTGAAGTAATTACATAATGAAAAATATAACTGGAAACAGATAATATCCTGACTTTATGATTATTTGAATCACTCCAATCATTTTAGGTCGTCAGCTATGTAAATGTCACATCCACCCTTTATGTAACAGTGAAATACAAGCGTAACAAAGAATACTAATATTCTGAATAGGAAGATTCAGATTGTTCATACTGCTTTCATGAGGTTGAGTGAAAATTAGCAGTGAATTATTGGTTTTAAACTATTCAAATCAAATGAGAAAGCTGCAAAGCCCCTTCCCCTTTCTGTGACAAATAGATGCCCCACCCTTCACCTAATATATACAATCTGCTCATGCCTCTACTTAATATTCATAGCTGTGCCTTTAAAATGCTGAACCCGAGCCTGTGTTGTGGGCGCCTCTCTCACTGTGTGTCTGGGCCTGGTGGTGTGTGCCTGCTGTCTTACTGTTTACATTCTGCCAGAGTCAAGAGCCCTGAGCTGCTGCAACTCGTGCCACCATGTCTAAACCCTTGTCTGACCATGATAGAAGGAAACAGATTTCAGTGCGAGGCCTCGCCGGCACTGAAAACATTTCAGCATTGAAGCAAGATTTCAACAGACATCTCCACTTTACGCTGGTCAAGGACAGAAATGTGGCTACCAGAAGGGATTACTACTTTGCTCTTGCCCACACTGTGCGGGAGCACCTGATTGGCAGATGGATCCGGACCCAGCAGCACTATTATGAGAAAGATCCCAAAGTAAGTGCTAGTCCTACAGCAATATATATCATATGAATTTACACATTTATTAGTTAACTGATTTCTGAAATGGGGCTATTCTTTTAATAGCAATAATGTTATAAATATAAACTTGTATTGGTGATAAAGAAAAATGACAATACTACATTTAGTACTCTATCAGAGTTTCATTTATGGAAGTCTGTTGCATTGGGAACTCACTGCCTGTCCAGTACAGCGGTCATTGTTTTTCAGAAGCATTCTGTGCCAGAACCTAAATCTTATACTGTCCATCTCCTGAAATAACTTTTCACACTTTTGAAACAAAAAGGCCACACAACGTTTTCACAAGAGCAAGGTATTTATATTCTTCCAACTGTACTTTCAGCAGCTCAACAGCCTGATGTCAGTGTAAGGTCATGACATTTAAACTTCATTGCGACTTCTTAGCACTCCGCTGGTATGCTGCCGTTCTTATAGTGTGTCGAAACATTAAACCCCTCTATGACCTTCTGTTCCTATCCTGTCTTACCATAAAGCATATAGCCCTGTGTCATATGAGCACATGCCTCTGAGGGCATCCAAGTTCATATGTCAAATAGTCTATCAGAGACGGTATGTATATCTCCACAGCTGCAGTGTTATTAACCAACAGCTACAGAAAGAACAACAATAGAAAGCTTGCGTCCCTAGAAAAAGCAGCAAAATTGCAAACCACACCACATTATTGTTTGCAAATGACACACAAACCTGAGTGCAATCACGATGGAGTACAGAAGCTGAGTGAAAATTGCATTTACTTAGCAGAAAAACATGTTCCTCGCAACTGAATAAAGAGGATGATTTTTCTTTTCTTTACAGGGGAAGAAGGTTTCCCTGCACCCCTCGGCTTACTACTGCAGGGTTATTGTTCTGTACCTTTAAGTGGCAAAGCCTTTACATATTAATGTCAGCAGGGAGACATTTACATTAAGCTTGTTTTCAGAAACTATTTAATCACATGTTGCTTAATCAGGGCTGCAACCTACAGCTCAAAAACCATCGGACCTCCTAACTGTATCACCTTGTTGTCGTGCTGTAGACTGAAAGGTCAAAGGTGAATCCCTTAAAAGTTCTAAACAGAAACCTTAAGGAGGGAGGAAATACAAGCTCACGACCAAGATTTATTTTTCACATTGTGAATATGCATTATTGGGTGGGGAAACACAGCTAAGCAGCATAATGAGATGTAACAGGGATTGAAGTCCGATAAGATTTGGAACATACAGTCATATATAATTCAAGAGATAGCTACACTGTGAAGTGGCTCCGTCACATCTATCTGAACCACTTTATTCCAGACTTAAAACTCCTCAATAAAGAGGTATCAGGCTCAGGCTGACCTTTACAGCGACCTCTACAGGAGCTATTTTTTGCACCGGCCAACATGTTGGTGTTATGTAACACCCAAAGCAATCTGTCTCCCAATCCCTTCTCCTGCTCAGCCTGTGTCGACCCCCTCCATGTCAGAGGAGGGGAAGAAACAACTAAATGGCAAAGGCTAAACACAGGCTCAGGTGACACATTTCTATGCACTCCCAACCATGGAGCTACGTAATTAAACTTTAGGTTTCTTTGACAGTCTGGGGTCAATGTGTTTGTGACATTTGGCTTATGATTGCACAGATTTATTCCCATCATGCTACTGTGAAGACCTTTCTGTAACCATAATCAGCATAATCATACAATTACACTAAAATATCTCTGATAGTCTTTATAAGACGGTTCCTGGCTGTTCATTCAAGGGCTGTATATACATGAGTATGATTTAATATACTGCAATATATCGCAATTTTTTAAATCAAATTAAAGGAAAATCTAATAGTAAAACGAACACACCACCATATGCATAAATCTGATTAAAATCTGATCAACTGTCTGCCACAAATCTTTCCATGAAAACTATTAACTAAAAATCAATAAATGTTTTTGAGAATCAATACAGTATCACAAAACATAATATTGTTATAACCTAGTCTATCCATATTTTGTTACTCCCATAGTTCATTCGGTTAGTTATTGATTGTTTCTCCCCTTCTTCCCAAACTGTAGCGTGTGTACTACATCTCCCTTGAGTTCTACATGGGCCGCACCCTTCAAAACACCATGGTGAACCTGGCACTGGAGAACGCCTGTGATGAGGCCATGTACCAGGTGACCACGCTTAATACATTCATCTTATAACTGGTCAAATTTCCTTTTCCAACTATTTAGAAGCATCTCAAAATGACTGTTTTACATTAGCCAATGTTTTGTGCTGTTGTCCTCTGCAGTTGGGTCTGGACATGGAGGAGCTGGAGGACATGGAGGAAGATGCTGGTTTGGGAAATGGTGGCCTGGGACGCCTTGCCGGTGAGCATCTTTTCACCCGTCATATTTGATCAACTCAAAGATTTTTTACCCCTGTTGACTGACTTAAATAATGCATCATTTTATATAAGAGCTTGTCAAATGTTGATTTTTTTTTTCTTTCATGTGCTGCCTCTTGTTTTCAGCCTGTTTCCTGGACTCCATGGCTTCACTGGGTCTGGCTGGCTATGGTTACGGTATTCGCTATGAATTCGGTATCTTCAATCAAAAAATTGTCGATGGCTGGCAGGTAAGAACTAAAAGAACTGATGTAAAACATTCTTTTTTTCAGCAAGCAAGAATGGCTGCTACCGTCTATCGTTCACCTTAAATCACCTGCTGGATGTGTTTCCTTCATCATTATCATGACCTCGTGTTCATCCTCATTTCCTATGTCTGGCTCAGCTCAAAAGCCACTAATGAGTGTTTTTTCCCTTAAGATAAATGTATGTCATTATGCAGGTTGAGGAGGCTGATGATTGGCTGCGCTTTGGCAACCCCTGGGAGAAGGCCCGCCCTGAGTACATGCGTCCAGTGCATTTCTATGGCAAGACCGAACACCATCCCGATGGTGTCAAATGGGTTGACACTCAGGTGAAAATATCATTTAAAAGTGCATGAATATGAATAGTAATATATGTTTCCTGAGATGGTATAATTATGTATTTCTCTTCCTGTGATGTATTGGCAGGTAGTGCTGGCCTTGCCATATGACACCCCTATCCCTGGCTATAGAAACAACTTTGTCAACACCATGAGGCTGTGGTCAGCGAAGGCACCTTGCGATTTTAAACTTAAAGACTGTATGTCAAAGTTCAAACATTTCCAATCATTCAACAGCTGTCAAATGAGCGTGAATGAAAGGAGTTAATGTATTTTTTCCCTTACAGTCAATGTCGGTGGCTACATTCAGGCTGTTTTGGACAGAAACTTGGCTGAGAACATTTCCCGTGTGCTGTATCCCAACGACAATGTAAGAAAATATGACGAAATTACCTTTTAATCCACCAGAACTGCACTCACAGGATGGGCATGCACACGTAAACGTGGATTAGGAAATACAAAGTCATTTGAAATGTTGAATAGGAGCTGCGGACAGTATGGCTGCTGTATAACTTTAGGGCTCATCTTAACTCAGATGGATTTCCATAATTTGGACCCTAACTGGTATCTTTTGTCTTCAGTTAGAGCCACTGCGCTGTCTTTTATAGCTGACATAAGAACTGCCCACCATGAGCTGACTATCTGAAGGCTAAAGAAGGAGGATTTGGGAAATAACCATCTAGATCAAGCTATAAATTTTGTCAGCTCTGGTAATTTATGTCTGTGCAAGTAAGAGCCGAAACTGTGGTGGACCTAATATTCCAGCTTTGTTCGAATTCAGTTAAGACAGTGTCACTGCTGTTGGCTATCATATTGTGTGTGACTATCAACACTATATAAATAATTAATTGATTAACTGTTTGGTTCATCAGAATAAATCTAAATTTTTAATTTCACTCATAATTAATTATAATAATATAATATAATATAATAATTAATGTATGGATCAATTTCATAATAAATTGAAAGCTGAGTTATTTTAAATAACCAAATAGTCCATTAAAAATCATGATAAGTAACCAAACTCCTTGTTGCATCTCATTATGCTGATTAGCTGTATTTCTCGCCCCAAGAAGGCAAATATAATCAGATCATTAAAAATATTTGCACAGATGCAAAACCAAAAAATTACACAATTTGACATAATGCACTAGTTTACATTTCCCACAGGTGATACCAGGTGGCTGAGAACATACCTTTTCTGTTCAATGTGCTGTTATACTGCTCAATTCTCTGTTTGTATGAGCTCTCGGTTTGGGTAGATGTTTGCTCTGCCGTGAAAGCCTAACTGCACAGCGTTGTCCTGCTTGATCCATATTTGGTAATCCTCTCAGAAAGATGCTTAAGATCCTGCCCAGTAGCCTACCATCGCCGCCGAATAATAAGACAAAAGGGAAGCATACAAAGCGTCTTCTCTGACAAGCTAGCAGCTAGCCACTTTGTCCTGGAGAACCAATCCACGTTAAATCTAAGTATTTTTACCAGAGGTTTGGTTTATAACAATATTCCGCAGCTGGTGGGCAACCAGGTGTTTAATCTAAAATGTTCTTCAAGAAGCAGGCTTGCAATTTTATTCTGTAGAAGATAATCCACATTGTTTATGGTGACAACCGTTGCTGTCTTCTTTACAACAAATACTAAACTTCTGCCAACTACGAGCAAATGACGACAACAGTAGGCTACTTGGCAAACAGCCAATGGAATTGCAGCGAGCCAACAGGTAATCAGGCCTTCTCATTGCCACAGCCAGGTTTTTAAAAGTCACAATTGATAACACTTCTACTTGTTTGTGGCTTAACAAATGTGAAATTAAACACATTGGTTTTCAAAAAAGAACGAAAAACTAATAGCCTACCTTTTTGATTTTTTTCAGGCTGGTCTGTGTCAATCCCTCAATACTGAATATATTTTCCATAAATATCTCAAATAATTGTTGGAGGAAACTTTAGATTTACAGAATACACATTATGTTCTAATACACTTGCATTAACTGCATTAGCATTCAATGTTATATTATAGATGGGTGTTTAATGTTATGCTAAAAGTATTATAATTGCATGATTATTATACTACATATGTTTGATATTGAGATACTACTGTGACCACTTTTCTTTTACATTAGATTTGGGTAATTATTTTATTAAAATGATTGAATGAAAGATTTTAGTTGTCCCTGCGTGAATACCAGTCACTATTGCAAAATGTTATGTTTAATAAAAAGAATATATAAATGATTTCCTGCAGAACAGAAACAGCTAAATATGTTTCTTTATCCTCAGTTCTTTGAAGGGAAGGAGCTCCGTCTGAAGCAAGAATACTTTGTGGTGTCTGCCACCCTGCAAGACATTATCCGTCGTTTCAAGGTCTCTAAGTTTGGCTCCAGGGAGATTTCTCGCACAGACTTCAACAAACTGCCTGACAAGGTAAAGCAAAAACCAATTCAACAAAATAGTTTCTGTCAAAAATGAAAGGATTTCTCTGCACTTTTATTAAATTGCTTCTGTATTGAACAGGTTGTATGTGGGTTTCATTGTATCTTATGAGAATAGTTGAAATGAACAGTATCTACAGAGCACTTGTATGTCATATTCTAATTCTGTATTGACATTTTATAATATTCTGCGTATTCAGGTTGCCATCCAGCTGAATGACACTCACCCAGCCATGGCTATTCCTGAGCTGATGAGGGTTCTGGTTGATGAGGAGAAACTTCAATGGGAGAAGGTGAGGAAGAACAACACTGGCATAACAGCAGAACTGAACTTTCCATAGTTTAATAACTTTATTTTTCAAATTCTGAACTTATTTCAGTTCCTAAAACCATGGCATTTTATTTTTGCTTTTTGCTGCAGTGGTTTTGATCGGCATATCACCATTTTAGTGTAATTAATAAATTATTTTCCACCATCATCATAATGTCTTGCACAGTAAAATATTTATGTATTCGCTCTTACTGTTGTTCAGGCCTGGGACATCTGTGTGCGCACCTGTGCCTACACCAATCACACCGTCCTTCCTGAAGCTCTGGAGCGCTGGCCAGTCGACCTGTTCGCTTATCTGCTGCCTCGTCACCTGGAAATCGTCTATGAGATCAACCGTCGCCACCTGGAGGTTACTACTACACATTGCAACATGTTATCTTTCCCATAATGCAAAGCATACGAGGTGTATTTATGGCAACAGAGGAAGCACACACTGTTTTATAGCGATAGAATAGCTTTCTGTACTTTCACTTGCCTGGTTGAACACGTTATGGAAGGGGGATGATGTCAGAGCTTAGTGCAATCAGTGAATTTGGATGAGACTAGAAAAGCTGAAAGAAAACAATATTTAAAACTCTGTTTCTTCTGATTATGCATGGATATCTTGCATAGTATTCTTGTCACAGTGGAAAGACAGAAGCAACTATTAAAATGCAAGGAATGACTCCAAAGATTAGCGTGCTTTACAGCAAAGAACAAATGTTTTTAATTGCAACATCTGTCAGAATTAGCCCACGTTCCTGCTGAATGGTAAGAGAAATATTTCTGGCATTAAGTGATGGGCAGGTTTTATGAGCTGTAACTCAACAGTGCCCAGAATGTCATTTACCTACTTACATACTGATGGAAATTGCCCTGTTGCTGTTCATTTGACATTATTTTAGAGTAGCCGTTTTAACCTACTTTAATATGTATGACAATTCAGAAAGCAAAATAGAATATAATCTTTGTTATGTTCTTTTTAATCTTTGCAGAGAGTCGCTGCTAAGTTTCCTGGTGATCATGATCGTATGCGCCGCATGTCCCTCATTGAGGAAGTCGGAGAGAAGAGGATCAACATGGCCCATTTGTGCATTGTGGGATCCCATGCTGTCAATGGAGTGGCCCGGATTCACTCTGACATCCTGAAAGCTACTGTGTATGTCCCTAAAATAAACACTCATTTGCCTTTAATATTCTAGTGGTAGGCCTAAATCACAAAAATACAGTATGTGCATGTTGTAGTTTCTGTTTCGTAAATCCCCAGGCTCTATGATTTCATGGGCTGCCGCATCACCAGCATGTTTTGATATATGTGATTCTTCGCTCTGCCTGCAGTTTCAAGGACTTCTATGAAATGGAGCCAAATAAGTTCCAAAACAAGACCAACGGCATCACTCCTCGCCGCTGGCTGGTCATGTGCAACCCAGGGCTGGCTGAGGTCATCGCCGAGGTCAGCTGGGTTTTAACTAGCACACTTCAAACACATATTATTGTAAATACCTTTTTATTTACTTTTGTTTCCGCTCTCAATTTTTGTTAACAGAGAATTGGTGAGGACTTCATCCGTGACCTCGACCAGCTTCAGGGTCTTCGTGATTATGTGAATGATGAGGCGTTCATCCGCGATGTCGCCAAAGTGAAGCAGGTGAAGTATTATTTTATCTCAACTTTGCAGTTACAGTGTCAGTTTAGAGATACTTGGGAATGGATGGTTTTTACAGCTGGCAATAGTACAAAGCAATCATTGCATTACATTATTCCATATTATACTGTACGTACTAGACAGCAGAGCCAACCTGCAGTGATCTCAGCCTTCTATTGCATCTTTAATTGTTTTCAAGAATTCTGAATGTGTTTCTTGACACAGCAAACGCACATAGCCACACAAGTTGAACTTGTGATGAAATGTTTCCATAAAGTAGGAAAACAAGTTGAAGTTTGCTGTGCACTTGGAGGAGCACTACAAGGTGAAGATCAACCCCAACTCCATGTTCGACGTTCAAGTCAAGAGAATCCATGAATACAAGAGACAGCTGCTCAACTGTCTGCACATCATCACCTACTATAACCGTAAGTGCATTTAAAATGTCCTGCCCCACACGTTTTCGCCAAACACACAGTCGTGTAATCTTTTCTTGTCTCCGCCAGGCATCAAGAAAGAGCCTAACAAGCAGTGGACCCCAAGAACTGTCATGATTGGAGGAAAGGTCTGTAATTTAACGGCATGCAACTGGGCAATAAAAACAACCTAAATTCACAACTAAATTCATCTAATGCTCTTTCGTGCAGGCTGCTCCCGGATACCACACCGCCAAGATGATTATTCGTCTGATCACAGCTATTGGTGAGGTGGTCAACAATGATCCTGTGGTCGGAGACCGTCTCAAAGTCATCTTTTTGGAGAACTACAAAGTCACACTGGCAGAAAGAGGTAATTCCCAGGCTTTTTTCCCCTCTCTCTTTCTATCTGTTCTTATGCTCATCGTCCGGTTCATTCTCTCCTCTGCAAAGGTCAGGATTGTTTTTATCTTAAAAGACAAAAGCCAAGTGCTTTTTAGAGTCATCAACCCTCTTCTGTCATCTTTCAGTCATCCCCGCCTCTGACCTGTCAGAGCAGATCTCCACAGCTGGCACTGAGGCCTCTGGCACCGGCAACATGAAGTTCATGTTGAACGGTGCTCTAACCATCGGTACCATGGACGGAGCCAACGTTGAGATGGCCGAGGAGGCCGGCGAGGAAAACTTTTTCATCTTCGGCATGAGGGTGGATGACGTCGATGCACTTGAGAAGAAAGGGTAAGAAATGAATCTCGATCTGTCAGAACACTACATTTACATTTTCTACATATTGTGTTCTGTAGTTAATAAAATGAATTCACCATGTCATATATACTTCTTCACCACAGGTATAAGTCTCCAAATTTTTTATACAAAGGTTTTCTACAAAGTCAAAAATAATTTGACCATGCCATAATCCCATAGGGGGACATCGATGGGAGCAGAAGCAGGAACAACGTTAATGTTTCTCTTTTTACTGTATTCCTTTGAACACACTTATCAGATCTATTTGGTGAAACACTGCCAAGATAGTCAAACTGTCAAGACATTTTGCTATCAATGCAGTGAGCTCTATGCACTTTCACAATCCAGCAGCTTTTCACTCTCTCAGACAGAGTTTGGTAATGATCACTTTCACCACACAAGTGTTTTTTTCCGCCCAACCTGGGATATTCCACACTAAAAGGTGTGGCCTTGGGGAACCTGGTGATACATCGATGCACTGACTACTGTGCCGTAATTAATGGGCTGGGTTACTTTATTTCCGGTCCTGCTTAGATACCACGCTGAAGAGTACTACAACCGCCTGCCTGAGTTGAAACAGGCTATTGACCAGATTGCTGGAGGCTTCTTTAGCCCAAAGCAGCATGACCTGTTTAAAGAAATTGTCAACATGCTGATGCATCATGACAGGTAAAGACACATCTAACATTACTAGCCTGAGGTGCACACATGCGTACACACATACAAATAAGAACGTGTATAAACTTGCATGCTGGCGCATAAAAGGAAAAGACAAAACAACTCACAGCCTTTTGCATGCCTGCAAGAATACACACATGCACACACACACATCATACACATTCACACTCCACATATGTTGTTTTTCTGCACAGATTTAAGGTCTTTGCTGACTATGAAGACTACATGAAATGCCAGGAGAAAGTCAATGCTCTTTACAAGGTACGCAAATTAAAAAGCCATATAAGCCAAATGGTTCATAAAGGTCCTCCATGCACTGAGAGTAGGAAATGAATGAGTTTATTATGAGTATAACCACTAATGGAAGGGTTACTACTCAGAGCTACTAATCCTTTTAATTACTGATCTTATTACTCGGATTGATTACTTCATCAATCATTTTCATCTTCACATCAGAACCCCAAGGAATGGACCAAGAAGGTGATCTACAACATTGCCGGATGTGGCAAGTTCTCCAGTGATCGCACCATTGCCCAGTATGCTCGGGAGATCTGGGGCATGGAGCCCACACTTGAGACGCTCGCCGCCCCTGACGATAAGCAATAAACTGTGCACATGATGCCACAACACCCCCAACTTTCCACGCTTTATATCACAACCTGGACGCATAAAGAGTCTGCATGGTAGATACTGTGCGTCTGGTAAAAGCCCCCACAAACCTGCGTCCGAAAGGGATTAGCATTAAACGCTTCCTTCTTTACTACATTGTGTCTCACACAAACTCTCTTGGCTCTGGCTAAGTTTACATTCTTCACTCATGCAGATTCACAATATCCAGCTTACATTTGGATACAAGGGCTTTGTGGTATGCTTTGTGAATCTATTGTGAAATATTAACTCTTGTATTTCCACTTAGACCCATTCTGAATAAATATATCTGACATACCATGACAGCCTGGGTGACTTTTTCCATATGTTTCCATTCTATTTGAAGGAAAGCCAAATATGTCCAGATAATTGAAGCATTGTAAACTGGAGAATAACATAATATATTTTTTATATAATATATTTTATTTGGTAATAATTGTATTTCCAAGCATCTCACAGGAGCAATGGCCATTTGAGCTTCAACCTAAGAACCCAGTCAATGTACTTTGATAATCAAGAGTAAAGTGTGCAACACATATCATAGTTAGTGATTTGTAATTATCAAGAACGAGATCACGGGTACAAGCGGCTGAAATGTGTTTTCTCAGACGGGTGGCTGGCGTCTCCCTTAGAGATAGGGTGAGAAGCTCAGCCATCCGTGAGAGACTCGGAGTAGAGCCGCTGCTCCTTTACGTTGAAAGGAGCCAGTTGAGGTGGTTCGGGCATCTAGTAAGGATGCCACCTGGGCGCCTCCCTAGGGAGGTGTTCCAGGCACGTCCAGCCGGGAGGAGACCCCGGGGAAGACCCAGGACTCGGTGGAGAGATTATATCTCCTCACTGGCCTGGGAACGCCTCAGGATCCCCCTAGTCGGAGCTGGAGGATGTGGCCCGGAGAAGGGAAGATCGGGGTTCCTTACTGGAGCTGCTGCTCCCGCGACCCGATCCCGGATAAGCGGTAGACGATGAATGGATGGATGGATAAAAGCAAGTGAAATATGCAATTATTAAACATGGGCTTTTTGCTGTATGTTGTGATACAATTTTGAATTAAATTAAATTAGTTGGATTCAATTAGCAGAACAGCTGTGGACAAATCAGGCTGCAGCAGTGACTTAACTGCAGGTTGCTTGAGTTCAGTGTTAATCAACATTCATTCAATAGCTATAATTATCCAATAAAGATTGATACATGTTTATATTAGCTTAAGTAAGACAATTACAACATTTTATAAGATATGTCACTTACAGATTATGATATCATGTGGTTTCATATCAGCTGAGCAATGTTGATTGTAGGCTGCTACAACTCCGGAAGAAATCTTCGGAACGTCTGATACCAAATTGGTAACTGAAGCAAATAATTAGACAATGTGGAGCAGAGTTAAGTTGTACAACACAGACAAAAACAAAAGAGAGGTATAAGAGTGTTCGATAAGGCCGTGGCCACACAGTCCCCTCGATGACGACACCAGCACGAGACCCATCTCAGCAACAGACGAGACTTTGGCACTGAGGCAGTGAGTGCAGCATAAAGGCATTAAAGTAAGTCTGAATGCCAACTGTTATCACAAGTGTTTCCTGATAACACACACGCGTTGTGTTGTAGTGCAGTTCATTCTCCCTAGGACTTCACACCAAAACAAAGAATCACAAAATCACCATGAATAACTGTGTTATTGTGTTACAGCCCGCTGAATTATGTAGAATATCTTTTGTTGGCACCGATATTCACCAACGTCTTCATGAGGTTTTTTTAAGGGGCTGAAGACAAAGAAACAAGACTACCCAAAGGATTACATGTTCAAGTGAAAACATTTCTTTCCAACATGGGTCCATGACAAAGAGATAATCTTTCCAGAGACTGAAACGACTGGAAACATGTGTGCTGCGGAGCTATTTGAGTGATAAATGAAGCTCTTTGACTCGCCTGTTGGAGGCGCTGTTGCTACCAAGTGGCAGGTTAGAGGAAGAAGCAAAACCAACTGGTGAGACACATGGTACTCTGTCCCTGTTATCCAGCTGTGCACCCCTGCTGTGCCTATGTATGGTTGTATATATATATTCTTGGTTAGAAAGGATAGCCACACAGCTGTGAATGAACCCATTGTGAAGCATATATGAAATGTATAATCAGCCAATTAAAACTCAACCTCAAACACGCTTCATCAAATAAAAGTAAATGATTGCAAATAGAAATGCATTCCTTGTAAAGAACTCTTGAACCCGACTGAAAGTGTATTTGTATTGTATAGTATTTGTATTTTCTTTTTAAAGTTTTAGATACATATAAAAACAGCTCTTGGTATTTGACTCTGGCTTTTGGACCTGCACAGAACACTATTTTTCTTGGCTTTACAGATAAAAGGTCAAAGTGTTGTGTGTTCACTTGTGGGTTTTTTTGTAACTATTAACAGAGCAAGAGGCACAAAGCAAGAGGATGGATATAATGTTGTCAACGTGTTTGCAACGTTTACAACATTTACAACGTTTACAACTGAGGCTTTACTGGTATAATAAACTCTAAGATAACTCCTCACGCATTTCTCTATGTTTAAAGTCCAAACTCGTATCGAGCCCCTTCCCAACGAGTTCACACAATTCTGATTAAGCCTATCGCCAGCAGGGAAAGCTCTCTGTATTTCGCAGTATACCAGAATTGTAGTGTCTGGCTTCTGTGGCAACTTTCTCGCGATGGCGCACTTATGCCTGCAGGTGAGCTCGCCACATCCCTCTTTAAGTCTTCCAGTGCAAGTTCTTTTTACTTTAATCCTTCCTCCGGCTGCCAATTTTTTTTTCATCTGGCACGTTCACTCCAGATACTTAGGCTGTTGAAAAATCGAAAAATTACGCCCTGTGTCTTATCCTAACCTCTTTTCCCTGTACCTGGATGGAAAACGTCTTGAGGATATTTTACACAACTTCATTTATGAAACATGGAAAATGAGTACTCAATGTTGTACAATACAAGTACAGACATTAGCTCACTTCCTTTTATAACAGATGCTCCTGTGTACCCTGTGCTAAAGGAGAGAAGAAAGCAAGCATTGAAGCACCTTTTCTTAGCAAATAGAGAATTTGACCAGCTCTTATCATGGCTGCCACTTAGATACTTCTGGGTCATTGCACTCTTTCATTTTCACTAAGGAACATTCCTAAGCAAATAAGACTATTCGACCGCAGCTTAAGCTTCCGCCACACTCCTAGCCGCTGCTCTGTCGATTTGGTCTCCCCCACATGGTCATTTCTCTCACTGCCAGAGTGGGGAGACTAAAGTTCTGAACTCCAGCTTTAAATCGTAACACTACCTGACATTTTTAAAATCTTGCTTTTGCTGACTACCAGTGTCAGTGTATCTTCTTATTTTGCTGCAGTGATGTATGGGTGTATTTCAGGGGATGTGTTCATGAAATATCTTATCCTTCCAATAAAAATATCGCAAAAAAGTTGACAAAATATTCTCCTGGACTTCCTCCGACTTCTCTCTGACTTAGGAACAGGTTTTAGTGGTTACAACGTTTTGTGCATTATTGTAAGGGCAGAAACTTGGCTGGTGCAGCTCTCTTAACTGAGAGAAACAAGCTAGAAGCTCCTGACTGATCGGCCTGGTGTTAACGTACTATTCAAGTAACATTTGTAACATTACATGGAAAGTCAGTTTTTAAATGTCAAATATTTATCCCGTCTTTGCTTTCTCCTGCTGGCTGCTTCTTAAGCCATAAAGTTACACTATGATATAACTGTATTTAATAGAAGCTCCTCCCTAAATCTTTCTCTTTGATAACAGGAGTCATGCAGTGTTCTCATTTGAACCAATTTAACAGAAGAGACTGACTGAGTGAAGCAATGTAGCTCAATGGTGTCAATTTCGTCCAAACCTTTTCTGTCTACTAGTTGCTAGTAGCATTGCAAAGCAGATTTCTTAACACTCACTCTGACTTGCAAAGCACGAAAGAATACCTGATCTCATTCCAACATGTATCTTGTATGTACTCCATGATCTCTTGTTCTTTGTTAATCATCAATCCTACAATGTTGGTTCCAGAGAATTGACCCAGTCCATTCCTTCTTTGTAAAACATTAAAATGTATCTGATTTCACTCTCTAAAACCTATTTGGTCAATTTAACATGTGTCTGTTTCAACCCTCACCGTCCTCTTTATACTGTTTCTCTGTTGTCCAAATTCCACAAGAAGCCCAAAGCCCTCAGGCTGCTTGTATATCTTTCATATATTCTGTCAAATACCGCTACTTTTATGGCTCAAACTACAAAACGAAGAAGGAGGAAATTCAAAAGGACAAATCTTTCCCCGATCAGAGTCTGGCAGCTGAAAAAACTGAACATGTATTGTTTTGCTTTGGTGCACCTGCAGCTTCATTCAGGCTGACATCTCATGCTGATCATTACACAAGCACACATTCCTGAAAAGCTAATCATCAGAAAACAAAACAAGGCAACACTTTGTACTCAGTAAACATAATACAGTTATACAAATGATTAAAGTGAATTTCTGTAATTCTTTTACTTTTTACATGTGGTGCTGTTTCGTAACTCTCTGTCAGTATAACCTGACCTCGTCAAAAACACCTAAAGTACAACTGTTGCTCACTAAATTGTCATCACACAGTCACTCATTGACTGCAAACTGTTTCATAACATGAGGTGACAGAGGATGAGAAAACATACAATTGAATATTTATCAGAATCCTTTGCTCATTGTTCTCCTTTAATCCAGTAAATATATTCTGTCTTGTTGATTTAAGGAAACAATAACGAATATGAAACACGAAACACACACACACACACACACACACACACACACACACACACACACACACACACACACACACACACACACACACACACACACATACACACACACATACACACACACACACACACACACACACACACACACACACACACACACACACACACACACACACACACTTCATATTGAATAACCAATACATGGCAGGGAGTGTGTCTCAGTGCAAAGAGGGAAAAGAGCTGAGCACTGTTATGTGCCCACTCTTGACACGAGAGCTCACTTGCACTGTAACATTTCACCCAGACATTTTTCCTGCACTGCAAGGACTCAGCATTCTACCTCAGTGTTCGACGAACGAGCTGCTAATACCTCAAGATTATTATTTATTGCAATAATAATCCAAAGTTCTGAAAAGCCGTTGGAATTTGAGAGCCGATTATTCACTTTAACAGACTGCAACAACAACAACTTTTACCCCTTTTTGATTTTTTTTTTGTTTCTTTTAAGGACCTCTTTGTGGAACATTTTACCAGGATTTTACTTAAATTGATTGTTTAATATGTTAGTTGTTTTTTAATGAAGGTGCTACACTTTGTGAGCCAGCATTCTTATTGTATTTTCTTAAATATTTTATGTAATAAGAGTAATTAATTCAGCAGGTAAGTCAAATGTAATATAATTTACACCTTTAACTGCATTAGAAAAGTTAGTTCTCACAACTGATGTTTTCTTCAATATTTTCTCAGGTGCTAGAACAGTATACAGTTTTTTTTTTTGCACATCCAAATATTCTAAAGGATTGTACCAACAACGGGAACTAGTGCATTAACATAAAATCACCTAGTGGAGTTCTTGTAGTACAAAACGATGGGGTTTGGTGACCTCCTAGAGCTGGTAGGGGGCACAGGACGCTTCCAGATCCTGCATGTGACCCTTCTCTGCATACCTGTCCTGATGATGGCCAGTCACAACCTGCTGCAGAACTTTGTGGCTGCGGTGCCTCCTCACTTCTGCAGCGCACACACAAACCTCTCTCAGTCCGAGTTGAGCCCGGAGGAAAGGCTGCTGGTCACAGTGCCTCTAGACCAGACAGGGAAGCCGGAGAGGTGCCGGCGTTATACTGCACCACAGTGGCACCTCCTGACTAAAAATGAGAGCTCCGGTTCATGGGAGGAGGGTGACTCTAAAGATGGTTTGGATGTTGAACTGCAGGGATGCAAAGATGGATGGTCCTATAACATGACTGAAATGAGCACGACGATCATATCTGATGTATGACTACATAACCTTTTCTTCTTTTTCACATGTGTATATGTTTTCTTGTCATGTGTGTTAAATTGCGTTTCATTTCTTTCAGTGGCATTTGGTGTGTGATGAGCGCTCTTTGAAGCAAATGGGACAAACGATCTACATGGGAGGTGTGCTTTTGGGAGCTCTTGTCTTTGGAGGTCTTTCAGACAGGTAAAATGCATCTTATAACTAATGATTGTGTTACTAATAAAGCAGTTATCTGGCACAATCAATCATATATGTCTTTTTTTTCTTAAAGAGACAGGCGCTTAAATGGAGCGTTTCAGTCTGAGGGTGAATACAGGTTCAGACAGACTCTCAGTATGAGAAAAAATAATGTATAAAGCATATAAACATGATATTTCCCCTTTAATTATGAATGAACATCACATGAGACAATGTGCCTCTTCTTCATGCAGTACTGTTAAAACAAAGTGTAACTCATTCTATGTGATGCGGTCTGTCCTCACTCTTTGCAAATCCACCCGGCTCCTAGATATGGTCGACGCATCCTCTTGCTCATTTCTAACCTGCTGATGGCAGTGGCGGGAACATGTGCTGCTTTCTCCAACTCCTTCTCGCTCTTCTGCCTGTTCCGCTTTGGTTGTGGCATGGCTCTGTCCGGCCTGGGGCTCAACACCTTCTCGCTCAGTAAGACAAGTAGCTGGATAGAGAACAGTCAGTGTAAAACAACTTAACTGTATGCAGTCAACGTGCATGCTGATGATAGGATAATAATCCTAGAAAATTATATAAAATATCTCTTGTTCTGTGCTTCTTTAACTTCAAGTTGTGGAGTGGATCCCCACTCGTGTGCGGACTATGGCGGGGACCTTAACAGGTTACTGTTACACATTTGGACAGTTGATGCTGGCAGTCATAGCCTACTTCATCCGGGACTGGAGGTGGTTAATGCTGGCTGTGTCTTTGCCCTTCTATGTCTTCTTCCTCATCTCATGGTGAGATGCCAAGTATTGACATGCAAATACAAGCTATAGGGTTGCAACCAGAATACATGATATATGTTTAATTGCACCATGACCAAATAAGCTGAACAAATATCTCACCCAGGTGGTTTCATGAATCTTCAAGATGGTTAGTTATGAGTAATAAGCCTGAACAAGCCATCAAGAACCTTAAAAGTGTGGCTAAATTTAACGGACGGCACGAAGAGGGAGAAAAAATTGACATGAAAGTAAGGGAACGTGGTGTGTTTGTGTTATTGCATCATCTATCTGTGTTTATAATTGTGTATAAAATACATTTGGACTGATAGCACTCACTCTTTATGCATAGATGCTGCAGGAGTCCATGAAGAAAGAGATGGCCTGTTCGCATGGCACCTACTCTGTCCTGGATCTGTTCCGCACACCCAAAATGAGGAAAATAACGATCTGCCTCAGTGCTGTCTGGTACATGCCCTGCTCTTAAAATACTCCGTTTTTAAGCACCTTTTATGAAATTGCATTGACACTGTGCACACTTGTTTTCTAGGTTATCAACAAGCTTTGCTTACTATGGTCTTGCTATGGATCTGCAAAAGTTTGGGGTGAACATCTATTTAATGCAAGTGATCTTTGGAGCTGTCGACATCCCTGCTAAAGTCATCATAACTGTGTCTATGAGTTTTATTGGACGCCGTCCATCACAATGTGGTGCTCTCGTTATGGCTGGAGTCACTATTTTGATCAACCTGCTGGTACCTTATGGTATGTTTGAATACAAGTTGTATATTATACTACAGAAACAACAGAGTCTTCTGATGAATGTTACACTCCTTGTGCAGATAAACATACTGCACGCACCTGTCTGGCAGTGATGGGTAAAGGTTGCCTTGCTGCCTCCTTCAACTGCTGCTACCTTTACTCTGGAGAGCTTTACCCAACCATCATTCGGTAAGAATCATTTGTGTCAATTCAGCTGGAAAAGTTTGCTTATATTATTAAACTATTTAAAGTATTCTTTTATTTAGGGATTAAGTTCATTGTATTTTGTTTATTGAGGGAGTCTTAACAATGGCAGTTGGTAACAAGTGGCTAAATGAGACATCACGACGAACACTAGTCCGCCTTTAGCTTAGTGGTGGTGCCGTTGAAGCCATGCGGCTTTCATTTATAGCGTTAGTTTTTCACTTCTGGCAATTGCGTTCACGCTACAAAAATCCTAAAGGTGGTGTTGGTTTGTGATTATCTTGCTGAATAAAACGTGTAAGTATCATAATAGTCCGTTTTGCCACAGATCTTATTTTCTGCAAAAATCCAAATTCCAAGTAGGATGCAAACTTCCAGGTCGGCCTACAAATATACGTCATCCCTGCAGCAGTATAAACTGCAACAAATAGACTGCTTAAATGGGGCATACTCGGGGCTTCTTTGTGTTGAGACAGAAATAACTTGTACCCAGATGATATGAGGACTAAACACAGAAGGATCTTTAGAAACTCGCTCACCATTTCATTACATAAGCTTGCT
Source organism: Cottoperca gobio (assembly GCF_900634415.1). Classification (NCBI taxonomy): domain Eukaryota; kingdom Metazoa; phylum Chordata; class Actinopteri; order Perciformes; family Bovichtidae; genus Cottoperca; species Cottoperca gobio. Next base: position 9,058,369 of record NC_041368.1, on the reverse strand, counting down.
TTGTAACACATAGATGCATTTTCTTCCTTCAAAAACATTCTTCACACTATGGATTGAACAAGGTATTGGAAACATCTGAGGGCTTTTGGTGCAAGGTTCATCCTGGTCTGTCCATTGATATCGATGCTTTTGCCCTCAGCTGTTACTTTTACTCTAACTTGTCTGGCCTCGACAAAATGTGTCCTGACAGAAGTGCTGAAAACTGTGTGTCTTTGCTTATAATCTAGAAAACTCCAGGCATCCTTTTCTGAAATGTGACACCAACAAACAGCCCGCATTCATGCATCTTTTGCTGTTCAGTTAAACAGTAACTTACGATCCCTATCATATGCTCTTTATATATTGAATTGTACTGTTATCTGTTAAACAAACACATGAACATTGAACTTTCAGTTTAGTGTTGTAAAAGTTTTAGTTGCCTGTCTGTCTGTGATATCAACTGTAAACCTTCAGCAGTGTTTTTATTATTGCCCTTTGAAAAAAAAAGATTTTAAAGATCTTTCCCAGTAAGCATATGTACTGTTACTTTATTACGTTATATGTATTACAATCACTGATTTAAAGCGTACATGTAGTCATGGTTGTTTACTTTGTCTCTCAGTCAGAATGGCATGGGCTGGGTATCTATGATAGCTCGTGTAGGAGCCATGGTGGCCCCTATGGTGCTTCTCATATCCGACCAAATGCCTTGGCTCCCGGGTTTAATCTACGGAGGAGCTCCGATTCTCAGTGGAGTGGCTGCGATATTTCTTCCTGAAACACTTGGCTCACCCCTTCCTGACACAATACAAGATGTGGAGGACAGGGGCTTAAATGTTTACTTTTAAAATGATCGTCATTTATGGAGTAAATCTCAAATGGACTAGATCTGTCAACAGGACAAAGCAGTACACAGTACTATTGGAGGAGACGCTATCTGGATGCTATTTGACATTACTTGGAAGTGCGCATGTAAAGTGGAGAGGTCTAAAGTAAGTGATAAAACAATTCATGGACACAGTCATTCAATGAACATGTGAACAAGAAAGGCTGACAACTTTATAGATGGCTGCATAATGGCTTTAAAAACTAACTCATGTAAATATGCATTTATATCATGTTATTTCATTCTACACTATAGGCATCACATAGTTTTTTTTTCCACACACAACACACTACAGTCACTTCTTAGAAAATGATGTAATCAAACAGCAAAATAGAAAGTTTGCATATTTTTGCATTGTATGATCCTCCAAAGTTTCACAGCTATTTCATTTATATTGTCTAGTATATTCTGTACTGTTATCCACTGAGCTGCTTACACTTTCCTTCTCTCTGTATGGGTGTGTTCAGGCTGTATGTTAACATTTAGGCCATCATTATCTGAGAGCCTTAGTCTTAGGTAGACCTTAAGTTGAGGAAAAGGGTGAACGGGGTTTAAGGTGGAAGGGGTAAAGGGGGGGGGGAGGAAATCCTGAGACACTGTGTGGCCTTTAACACGAGCCACAAAAACAGAATGGACACAGAAGGATGATGAGGCATGGGATTTAGGGCTGAGTTGAGTGAAAACAGATGCAATCTTTTTGTTTTGCCGTCACCCCTGATGGCAGGGGTCACCCTGTGCCAAGCGGCTCAGCGTTTGTTGGCCTCATAAGAGACTAACATGAGGAAAACTTGCTGGGAAATCAAAGGGGACTGGGGAAGGGGCAGAATTGCTGTAAACACATCAAGCAATGGCCTGCATAACATACAACCCTACAACAGCCTTACCTGTCCACATACACTGGGGGTCACTGTTCTGATAAAGCACTATTCTGGGAACCTCTGATACACTCTTCTGTCAGCTCTGCTGAGACACCAGTGGATCCAAAAGTTTGATGTCACCACAACAAACAATGAAATTCATCTAACAATCACAAATACATGCAAGCAAACCGACATGCGCACACACACGCGCACGCACACAGGCATTTACACACACATACACAACCGCACGATCTCTCACTCTCTCTGTAGACATCAGTCAGAGGGCAAAAAGGATCTACATTGTATTTATCAGGCGTTCTATTAGATCCCAAATCATAAACCCTACAGGAGAATCATATTAATGTAAACATACACTTTATGTTGAAGTGGTTTATATTGCGTGACATGGAAGGGGTTATGTTCCAGTGGGGCTAGACTCCTCAAAGAATGCAACTTGGAAAGAAAGTAAAACAGGAAACCAGAGAGAAAAAAAAACATAAACGTGTATAAAAAATGAGGCGTCCATATAAGAAAGGCTACAAAAACCTCCACTGGCCCTCTGGCATCGGCATACAGCAAAAGGCACCACAATATTACTCTATTTTTTTACGTTGTGAAAAAACTGGCATATCTTTTTATGCTGTAAATCAAAATGTACATATAAATAGAGTTTTCCCTATAAAAAAGTCTTTGCTGTTAACTAGTAGACAACTTTTGCTAAAATGAAAATAAATATTTCATTTGTTTATAATATCTGTCAGTTATATAAAATAAAAATATTTCTTATAGATGCAGGTCTATACTATATTGATTTTTGTTGGTTCATTTTCACTCTTTAATGGGGTGTATTGTCCGGTTTGGAGCGTGAGTGTGTAAGTCTTGTATGCATGTTCCCATGCCCACTGTGCCGCCCCGATGAGTGAGAAGTCCGACTGTCCACCGGCCTGTAGATGGTGGAGGGCTCGGCATTCATGTTCTGCATACTGAGGAAGGGCGTGCTCTCACCGTCCTCCTCTGACTCACTATCTGTTAGGCAGCTTCGAGACCCATAGTCCCGAGATGCCTCATAGCCACGCGGGGCCACGTGGCCATTCAGTCTGGATCTCCGCCAGCGCCGGCTACCAGTTCCACTGGACCCACTTCTCTTTGGTTGCTCCCGAGAGGAGAGATACTCCTGGGTGGTCTCATAGTCTTCTTCTTTCGCCAGCCGGTAGGGGCTGGAGGGCAGGCTGCCCCTGCTGTCATTTAGATAGGTACGACGCTGCTGCCGGTAGGGCTCCTGGCACTGGGCATCGTGTAGGGGCACCTGGTAGCGGCGCAGCAGAGGCTGATCATCCTCCAGAGGGTAGGGATTGTGGACAGCTGGAGGGAGAGACATGGCATGGCTGGCATTGGGGGATGTTATCTGGAAGGTAGGCACCTGCGAGGGCAATGAGTAATGGAAATCCACTGGTGAGAGGCGAGCTGGTGTCGTCAGGGCTGACACGTATCTGTAGTAAAAGCAGAGGGGAGTGAATAGTTAAGTAGAGAAGAGCAAAGAGCAGAAGTGAGAAAGAGGAAGAGTCTGAATGTTTCATAGGCATTCTGTTAACTGAATGAACATTGCACCTTAAGTGCCAAGTTAGTAGCAAGCTATAGATGGGCACTAGAATATTTAATGGAAAAAAAAGTTTTCCATTAATTTACCATACATTGATTTAATTTAGTTTTCTCCTTGAGCTGAACTGCTGTAAGGTTGTTTGCACACTGGGCATAGTTCAAAAATATTTCCTAACCGAAAATGATATACGATCTAAAGTTCTGTCATAGGCAGTTTGTCACAATATTGAAATTACTTGAAAGTGTGTTTTAAAGGAATACTTTACCCGCAAATTGATCATTTGTATCGATTACTCACCCTGTGTTACCTTGAATTCTCGAAGAAAACTGTTTTTCTTAACGAAGAATCCAAAATTAGAGAAAGGTCTTGATGAATTGAAGTAAATGTGGGCCGCGTTTAACAACAACAAAAGTATACCACAACACCCATTTACAAACTCTCACACAAGTTGTGCAGTGTAATCTAAGACTCGTTTATCCAGTCGTATGTTAATTTCTTCCAAAACACATGCGTTCCTGCAAAACCCTTACTGTTTTAAACAATTCTAACGCTTGTGCAGGTTTGCTGTTAAAAGCTGCCCCCCAACTACTTCAATTCATCAAGACTTTCCTCCGCTTTTTTATTCTTCATTCAGCGTGGAGACATGCGAGAATATCTAAGTTTTCTTCAAAACTTCAAGGTTGTTGTCAATTTTGTTTGTAAAGTATACCTTTAATTCCTCTGCAGTGATTTATCTGATTTACTGTAGTTTAATTGTGTTGGTATATTTAGTACCATGCTACTGCTCAAGACTTGTTTTCTGCCTGTAATGGAAAGTCGATGTCACCATTGGCAAAAGATTCCTGTGGTGTCCCCCAAGGATCTAGTCTGGAACCACTTCTTTTGTTAATATACTTGAGTCTTATAATATACAAACATAGTATTTGTTGATGCTGTTGATTTGCAAAAGTGATTGTCTAAACAGACATGTTAAGACAGTCATATACTCACTGTCCTGCGTTACAGACTATCTGAATTAAAGTTTTGAATTGTATTCATAACCTTTCATGCTTGAGCTTCTCAAGCAATGAAAGTCAAATCCAAGCCTGAGGTCCTCAGGCAGGAGCAGCTGATTTGGCTGCCCTTTAGTCTATTCTGAAGAACGACAGTGACTAAACCGTCTTCCTCTGCACCCCTAGGCTCTGGACCAACCTGCACAACAAGATCGCCCAGGCAACCAAACGTCCTACTTAATAACACTTTTAAAAACAAACCTTTCAAGTCTGGCTTTTACTTGGATCTCAGATGAACACTTTACTGATATTTTATTTATATTAAGCATACTTTGAGGCAGCACTGTGTCTTTGTTTAGAATGTTAGTGTATAGGTTGATCACAATTGCAGACCACACTATTCCTAATCGTCTCCCATGATGGATGGATGTTTGGACCTTAACCTGCTCATTATCTCTGCACAATAACTAGTCAGTTTTTGAATAATAGTTACATAGTTACTGTGGTTGTCATCTTAGAAAGTTATGTTCAGATATGTGCCATGACCGTGTCAGCACCATGGCTGAATGCTTAAGTCAATGTGGAAGTTCTTGAAGATGCAGAACGCCTAATGACTGTTAGACGCCATCTCTAAAAACTTGGCCTACTTGTCTCTCGAAGTAGAAAGTCAATATCCAACATTAAAGACAGGTACATTTTGAAGTGTGTTTTGTCGACTGACAGGAGTTTGAGCCTCACACTCAGTTGTCATGGTTTCCACTTTTTCATCCCTCGTCCATCTCAGCTTAAACCCTAGTTGTCCAAATATCGATTGTCTGGATTTTCAAAACCTCAGAAACTTAAAGGTGCCGTTACATATGTTAGTTACACATTTTCCTACAGTTATAATACCATAATCATAAACCAACTAAACATTAATGTCAATATAATTGAAAAGCAGCTTATAATTCACATACCACTAACCGTGGATCAGAGTGTTTGTATCCACTGCTCAGTGCCCTTAGGAAACTACAACATGCTGTGTGAGACACAATACTGAGATACTCCCACAACACTGCTGATTCATCTTAAGCCAAAGCTGCCACCATGATGGAAGAGGCGCTTGTGCAATTTGGCTCTGCATAGCAACTCATTGGCTATTCATGCACACATGCTTATTGTATACTGGTATTGTTGGTACAGTACAGCTGATACACACAAGAGGCAAAACACATCTTGTCTGGTTAGTTTTTGACAGTCTATAAAAAGGCACTGGTCATTTGCTTTAGATACTATTTGTTCAGATTGCCTGTACTTCATAGTCTTGCAATTTACATCATATTTACATTTTTGCTGCTGCCAGCATCTGGCGTTGGACACTCTGTCATACAATTATTCAACCAAAATTAGCGTGTAGGCGATATGAAGGTTCTTTAAACATGGGATAACCCACTAAAAATCCAAATCCATTTGCATTAGACAAGTACGCCTTACTGTTTTTTTCCTGGTGTGTCACGGACATGTCTGAAAGCAGGGTTAATTAATAAACAGTGGAAAACAGTTACATTGGTTACTTATTTTTTGTATCTGTAATTCAAACTCTCAAACCAGCGTTGGTGATTGTTGGAGCATTAGAAAGACTAACAAAGACAGTTTTGATAAGTTTTATTTAGTTTCTTTTGAATTTGAATTAAGTGTGTGTTTACAATAATTAGCAATGTAAAATGACTGTTTCTGTTAATGGAGTCTGGTGGCTTTGAGGAGAGAATATTAATTGTATGTTTTGTACGCTAATAAATTATAATAATTGTCTTAATCCCTGTGGATTTTATTTATTATATATTCACTTCAACACGCGTAATATAGCATTGTACTGTAAACATTAGCGCGTCCACCTAGCTTTCATGTTTCCATCACTGCTGATCAAAGCTGGAGCCAATAAACACCTGTGACTACTGTAGAGTGATTTGTCCCAGGATTGAATTTCGATTGTAATCTTTCCCACGAAAGACAAACGCCAGATGTTAGTGGGTGTTAGTGAGGTTTTAGTCCGGTGGGAAAAGGGCTTAAGTCATGTCGTCAGTTCTGAACATTATAAAATACTTAAATGGATACATGCAGCTATCAAGACATTAGGAACCTTCTTGCTCCAATACTTTCATTTTGGCTCAGTTGTTATAGCAATAGCAAGCATTTGTTAATGTGTTTAAGTGGTGCCTTGGTTGGCCTGAATGTTATGTACTTAAAACTGTACAGCTAATAGAACCTTGTGCATCCATATGGCCGCGAGGCCCTCACCCGTTGGCTCATCCAGTTGCACTTTTTCTGCGGATGATCTGAGGTCAGTGGCTCACTATTCACACTGTCCAGTGGATACTTCTAAACTGCCCGCCTTTTCTAATAAATATACTTTTTACTCATTTGATCTAGGTTTATTTTTATTGTGAGAAGGAAAGTGGGCTTCTTCCCTGTGACCTGTGCATGTTTAAATAGAGGAAACTTGGGCTTTGCACTTGCACAATCAACTGTTTGCTATGACAACCCTGTACAAGGGGAATTACTTCAAACGTCCCACCCGTCTGAGAATGTGACTTGAATGTGATTAGTTTGTTAAAAAGTAAAGAATGTCTGCTTTGGGGCCACCTTGGCTCATATTTTGTGAGATCTACCATGTGATTATCATACTGTCGTCCTATCCATGGGATCTTATGCGGTTTCACTGCGCAGTTTTTCTTCAAGGCTACTGCTCGGGTGCCTTTGAGCTATTATTGTATGGTACCTTTTCTAATGGTGACCCATCTGAAATAAGCTATACAAAAGGAAAGGGCAGGAAGACTTCATGTAAAGCAACATTTAGCTTGTTTTTACAAACGTTAAACACAGAATCTTCAATTACAGGGTCAGCAAAGACAGACTTCCTCAAAATACATGTGCCGCAAAAATACCTGATCTACTGTTTTCATGGGTGTTGTATCGACGCTTAAACATACACTCCATAATTTTAATATAGGACCCAATCGTGCTCCCATATTGCTAAATTTCCTCCCAGTTTAATGCTATTGCAGGCTTGTTGAGTGAGGGATGCTTAGCTGGTGGAAATGATAACAGCAGTGTGCCAGGAGAGCATTATTGGGCCCTATAACAATATCAGGGTTTGTATTCAAATTCATTAAGTAAATAGAGAGCATGTGGAAGACCTAAAAGCACATTATTTAGAGTGAATCAATTGTGTTTGAGCTGTCATGTTCTGGTTCATGAAAAAGGCACACTCCAACATTTTGGGAAATATGCTTGATTGCTATTCTTGCTTGGTGTCAAATGAGAAGATCGACATCTCTGTGCCTTCTGTACAGAAATAGATGCAGGATAAATATAGACAGCTTTGACGTTGTTGAAAGGCTTACTTCCTCACTTCAGACGGACTAACTAACTGCTTATTCCTGCTTCTACTCTTTGTGCTAAGCTAGGCTAAACTTATCCTTGACCTTTCTCTGTGACGCAAAGATTAAATAGTTTCCTGGCAGTAAGTGTCTTTCCCAAACTGTCACAAAGTTCCTTCAGGAAATTTAAAGAGAACGCTTTAGCCAATCATAATTACATACTGGCCGGGGAATATTGTTACAGTGGCTGTATGCAAAGAGTTCCCATTAAAATAAGCACCGTTTTTTACTCTTGCCTACCTTGGCGTATTTCATCATCATGCCTGCTGAGTGTCAGTTTCCACTGAGTCTCTCAGAGTGCCCTGACTGGCCTCTCGAGGCTGAGAGAGAACCGTTAGAGAGAGGAAACTTTTCAAAATGTTCACCACAAACCCAGTGCTATATCATCCACACAGGCCTGTTTCCCACCTGTCGCTGTGCGGAGAGTCTCCCAGCGAGTCGAAGGAGTCTCCGTACTGCAGGCCCGGCCGATGGGGGTCAGAGTAACCACAGTGTGCAGCGCGTCGGGCCCGTGCCTCCATGCACGCAGGACTGCTGCATTTACTGGTCCCCACAGATGATGACATCATTCCCGGCGAGTCAGAGAGGATGCTGTCAGAATGTTCCAGGCTCCATGTTCGTTCCTCATGCCTAACATATAAAAAAAAGGTGTTAACACGCACACACCCCAGCGTGTCCCAGTGTGATTCTTTTTTTCTATCCTTTCTTAAAAAAAGAAAAGTGTGTTTCACCTGTTTCCGGAGGCAGGGCATTTGACCAATTAACCAAATTAAACACAAGCGCAGGATGCATGCTCACCTGTGAGTTGATGAGTGGGCTCGTGTGGAAGAGTTGTGAGATCTGGAAGAGGCATGGCTGGCAGGGAACGATCCCTCTGTTGCAGGACGTATGACTCGTTCAGTTGCAGGGACATTCTTTGATATGTACTGTGTCGGGAAAAAATGGATTTGGCAGATGGAAAAATATGGGGGAAAAAAGACAAGCTTTGATTATATAACTAAGCATAAAACCATTTGGTGTACATCTGTGTGCGTTTACTTTAATAACGTTAGGAATCCTTTCAGAAACTCACATCTACCATAGGGATTTCCTCTGGGCCTGGGCCGGGGTGATTGGGTCCGTTAGCAAGGTTACGATTGGGATGTTCTGGACACATATTTTGTCGCAGATGATTGTGCATCTTCTTTCTTTGTTTCCTGTTGAGCAAATCTCGGTCAATTTCTCTTTTTTTTTGTTAAGATGCTTCAAGTAATGATTTAACATTATGTTTTTGGTTTTTTTACTTATTGTAACAAATATATGAACTATTTTACCCACAAACAATACAAAAAGACTACATTTCAAAACTGTAAACACAGTGGTCGATTATTCCTATGTTGAATATTACAGGAATTGCAAACAGTACGGCAGCAACTTGAGTATACAGATATTTTTTTTAAATAAAATGCAGGTGGTGATAGAAATGTGAAAGGAAAAGCGAAATGAGCTGATCCATTTATCAGCAGGACTTACTTGGTTTTACAGTAGGCAACCACACACACGATGCCCACCACCAACAGAGCCACACAAATACCCGTGATTGTCAGGACTCTTTTCTGGTAGAGTTCCTCTGCCTCTGTCAACATCACACCCACAAATACACAAACGTACCCACACACACACACACCACATGCACACAGTGAGAGAAACAGGAGAAAAAACAATTAGTGTCTTGAAGGTGTCGGTTCCCACAGATCTACATTTCTTTAGTTTTTGTTCTTTTTTGGACTAAATCCTGAGCAGTATGAAGCTTCATCTTCCCTTCCCTGACAACTCACTTCACAGTCGAACCTTTCCTTGCACATAATCACAAATACAACAGATGCTGTTGCCGCCTGCGCTGCAGAAAGGCGGCGTGGGAGGGGGCAGGGGCTCAGTGAGAGTTAGACTGATCTAATAAGCAGCTGTATCCTCTAAAAATCGAAGTAATTTCAAATTGTATATGATACAATAATGGTTCGGGCCCTTAATGGATGGCCAGTAGAACCTGCAAACTATGCAGTATAGCACCAATGCACATGTGATTTGGAAATGTTTTGACATGATATTAAACAACAGCTGCATTCACTTATAGAAGTCTTCATCTGCTCAGGCATTCAGTAAGCACACTTATGAGATCTTATTCTACGGTAATTTATGAAAAAAGTGAATTTTGAAATGACATATCATTAAATATGAAACTGGGATGAATCTAGAATGATGCTTTTCCAGAGAAGAGCTTGTGTGAGGTTGAAGTAGGCTCTTTGTATCCCTAGAGGAAACGATGGAGCAAAGAGGTAGTGTGGTCCCTGATAAATAATGTAACACAAATGCATTGAATTTGTACGACTCCTTCCATCTGAAGCAACCATTTTACATCGGCATAACAGTTTGTGTCAAGCTTCTGACACAGTAAATACATCATAACTGACAGTAACAACACACTGTCCTCGTGGTCCAGTCCTTAAATGTATCATTACGTGATCTGTGAAAAGACACCTTTAGTGTTCATTCTACAACTCTCAACCACTGAAGCACTTTTCTGGAAAAGGAAGCAAAAAACTAGAGCTAACAATGAAGGAGGATGGAAAAAGTGGCAGATAGAAGAAAAATCATGACTGTAGATTCTAAATTTAGCATTGCATGCTCACATCACAGCATCTACTCCTTAAAGGATAATTCAAACAGGTATTATATTTCATACTTCGAAGTTACATTTCTATGCTAACGACGGGTGATGCAAGAAACATGGACAAGATCACACATAAATAAAAGGAAAGGGATGGCATATCAAAGGAAAAAGACAGACACTAGAGGAATGAGACTAAAAGGATTGGATAGATGGAGGTAAAGATTGAGGAGAAACATCTGGTAGCTACAAACATGATACACCATGCTTGTTACAGATGGAATGAGAAACCAAAAATCAGTCCAAAAAAGGAAAATATGCTACTGTGAGTGGGAGGGGAACTCAGTTAATGGTTCTATTTTTCCATTGCACATGAATGAGAGGTGCAGGTGATTACATCCATGTTAATGATGATTTATGTTTGTCATTACATGAGTTATGGTACGATCGAGAGATTGATTGGTTAATCGAGGGACGGTATGATAACAGTGCACACCACAGACGGAACGGAGCAAGTCAAAACGAAGGACATCTATTTAGTAGCTATGCTAACGCTGAGAGTCAAAATGGATTTTTCCATACCCATAAATTCAATCCCAAGATGCTCTGCCATTGCAGAGGGTTGACAGTTGGAAGAGAAACAAAAAGAAACAAAAGACCAGGTTAAGAGAGTGGCACCTTCTAACACATAGTGGAGCAAACAAAAATAGGCATTAAGGCAACTGAGACAAACACTTGTCAGTAATTGTCAGCATGACACGGTCAGTAACGTCAAAGACGAGAACAAACAGCATGCAACACACACACGTCAAACAACACTACACAAAACTACCATTTTAATTCTTCATTTTTTTGACTACAAGGCTTTGGCTCTGGATGTTCCTCTTGTGTGCAGTTTCTTTCTACCGTATGTCGAAACACAGTTTGATTAACCTTTGGAAGGGATTTTCTTTTTAAGGTTTTAAGCTTTGCAGAGAGTTCTATTTGATCACATAACCAAACAAAATCTCCTAATGGGAAAAGGAAATATTAGGCGCAGAGTCACTCTCATTATTGCCGTCTGGGGAAACTATGCGTCATCTGCTGAGACTACCTGTGCTTTCAGTTTTCTGCTTTCTAAAAACGCTACAGTGTCAGTTCCTGAACACACCCATCACATGAACAGGCAAGTTAAAAGGAGTGTATCTGTGCAGTATCGGAATAATCACCCTGAATAGGAAGAATTATAGCCGGACTTTATATCATATGGCAGAGCGAGGCCATGGGGAGGCTGCACCAACGAGCTGAGTCCATATCTCTGGCAGCTTTCTTGCTTTACTTGGGTTGAAGCAAGTCCCAGCTGTTCTTATGACAACATGCTCTTGTAAAGCCAAGCCCTTATAGCTGAGGAGCAGAAGCCATCCTCCTTCTCTTTGGTATCTCCTGGGGATGGGAGGCGCCCCTCCAGGAGGCGGTTCTTTAAGTATGGAATGGATGTATGTGTGTGTGTGCTCTTTGAGAGAACATGTGATTTATTCTCCTTAATTGAGACTAGGAAATGTGAAATATGCGAGAGGCCTTTAACGATTGCTAGTTTTCCAAAAAACCAAAGCTCACTTTATAGTCTACATCCAGCACATCCATCAGGTCTGAATGTAGCTTTCATGACCCTGTTTGTTACTGTGGAACTGCAGTATTGAACCCAGAAGGTCAATAGTTATATGTAGAAATGAGAAGGCTTAATCTTTATTTGAAATTACAGCAGTTAATTCAATTTGAAAATATAAAAGTACATGCAAGTTCTTGATAGATGAAAGTTTCATCATGGACAGAGAACATTCAATCTGATTGTTTTTTACTCTTCTTCTTTAAAATAAATATTCCTACATTTATTGAACATGTTCACATGTAAACCAAATAACCAAAGCCTGGTTTGTGTTCATGAGCCTGGATGAGAACTGGAAACTAATGCTGTCCTTGATGCAGCTGCACCGAAGTGAGACAGAATGCAGTCAGGGAAAAAGAGCTCCCACACAACACTGTCTACTCTGCCAAAAAAACAAGTAATTTCAGCACAGTGCATTTTAACTTAATGTGAGATGAAATTACTTGTAGTTAAGAAGGGTTTTTTTTCCATTCTACTCTGAGCCAATATACAACAAACACTATGTGTATGCTCTACAAGGCAAACTGCAGGGATGAGACTCTGTACAAAACATCAGGCAACTCCAAAAGCAGATGCAGTTAGTTATTTAACTGTTATGTTACATTAAATTGCAACCACATGGGCTTGCAAAGACATGACGCTGACAAATATGCAGTAAGATACCAGGAGAATCTTTGCTATTGTCTGACATGAATAACAGATGTTCTATTGAGTTCTATACTGTAGTATACATGCACTATCTTAAACCTTGTATGTGTTGTCTTAGCTACATGTACATGAAATCTCAGTTGTTTATGTTTCATTCATGGCAAGTCACTTCAGATACTTTAAAAGCAATCAACCAACACGTACTAGTGGATGGTTTGAAATGAAATGAAAAACCTTAAGGGCAAGATCTATCAAGCCGTAGTTCTCTCTGGAATGGTGCAGGGTGGGCTTCTCTAACCCCAGGCAAAGTTGTTTGGCGCGGCACTTTAGTGAAGCGCATGAACTCTATGCAGAGGACGTCCGCTGTGAGAGCACCATTTTGTCACTATACTTCTGAAGCAATGTTAGCAACAAACGCAACTATCTGAATGTTCTGGTGTGGATTTAACAATGTTGACTAAAGCTTGGCTGTAACTAAGGTCTTAAGCAAGTTATGCGACCGATTTGAAAGTGAAAAAGAAAAGTCCATATACCTGTATGTGCATGTATACTCTACTTAAAGCAACCGTGACCTACGGAGCGAGAACATTCACAATATTTGCTGTAAATGATTGGACCTTTGACAAATCCCCAATTACGTTCAAGATGAAAATCTAATTAGTCAAGAATAACATGAGTGGAATTGTTTGACCTACATACTTATAGGTGTACATATTAAAAAGTGTAACAATTCCACATCCTACATGACGTAGCTTGTTTGCCCTTAACAAACTTTGCATTGGTTTCTTTAGTTAATGCCAGTGCACCAAACAGATGCAATCATTTGTCATGCCTATTAGTTAATGCTAATTGTCTCCCTATCTATCAGCTCTCGTACGATCATACATGCTTGTGTTTGCAGCTGATTGTACAAACAAGCATCATTAGTGAGTGAGATCAAGGTACGGTTTTAGTAATTGTTTTGCCATTAGACTGTGTTGTTACATGCAGCTGACTTTGTGCAAATCAACTTCCACAAAGCATCTAAGTTCAGCCGCCTACTTGTTGCTATCAAACGTACTATCGGCTAGTATTCTGAGAGCGCGCATGCAACACACTGCGAGTTAAAGGGCACACAATATCACATGCAGACCAAACACAATAACAGACTCTACTAAACTATGCCAGCTTGTGAATGAGTCATCGGAGGAGGCACATACACAACTATTAGGTAATAATAACAGGAAATTAATGCAATCTCTCTACACCCAGCATGCACGCATGACACGAGGACAGTCTGACAGAGTGACAGAAGAGGAAATTGACATACGGTAGAAACTGGCCATAACGTAGGTTTGACAGCGATCACCATTAAAGTCATTTGGACACCTGATGGAAAGAAACAAAGCCACAAGAAGAGAGGGAGGAGATAGGTGGTGGGTGAGTGAGAAAGAGAGAGAGAGAGAGAGAGAGAGAGAGAGAGAGAGAGAGAGAGAGAGAGAGAGAGAGGCGAGAGAGAGAGAGGGCGAGGGATGGAGTGAAAAGGAGAGTATGCGTAAGAAAAGAGTGAAAAGGGAGAGAGGGAGGGAGGGAGGAGAGAGAGAGAGAGAGAATTAGAACAACAGCAAAACTACAGACAGCAGAAGCAGAGTGCTCCCATGGATGACACCACCGTGTGCATGGTGTAGTGCGCAGCTCATTGCGTGTTGACCTGAGGAAGAGAAAGAGGAGGAGAAAGAAGAAGAGAACTGGGGGGTGGAGGGGGCAGCAGGAGTCCAGAGAGGTAATCCAGTGACAACTGTGTCTCTGTTCTCAGCTGCTCATATCAAGTAGACATACTTTTTAAAGGATTGGGCATGTACAACCGCAGCGGCTCAGTCTGTAAGCACCGTGGGCCGAAGTATCCATCCGGACATCTGGGAAGGAGCAGACAAGTGTTATGAAAAGGAAAACACAGGACGTGAGGTGCACTGTAAATATTATGGGTCTAAATCCTTTCAGACATATTGTTAAATGTCACAGTGAAGCCATATGGATAAAGCAAACAAAAAGTGAAAACACAGGAAATGTCACTTTAAAAGGGGACCCGACATTAGGGCTGACTGTGGACACCTGATCATATTCCCATTAAGAATAAATGAAAAAAAGAATTGCTGCTACTACTACTACTACTACTACTACTACTATATTATTATTATTATTATTATTATTATTATTATTATTATTATTATTATTATTATTATTATTATTATTATTATTGTTATTATTATTATTATTATTATTATTATTATTTTATTATTTTTATTTTTATTATTATTATACTACAATATATATTAATAAAATAAAATGAAATTATATATAATAATTAAAAATAATAAATAATAATAATACATTATACTTGTATAGCACTTTTCTAATAACTCAAAGACGCTTATACCTATAGCATAGCATGTTTACAAAAACAGGTTTGAAATGATGATGATATAAAAAGGTAATATAAAGGCTTCAGGGGCTCTTCTTCTTGAAAAGAACGACTTTCATGAGTATATCAACAGAAAAGTGGAATGTATCTGGGGATAAACCGCTCGCTTTGTAGGCGAATCAATACATCCTAGGAAGACGAAAAATGGGGTAATGTAGTTTCTTGTCTTGGCGCCTGCTGAGTGTGTGTTTATAACTTCCAAATGTGATGTTTTATAACTGATAACATACGACAGGGAGGTCAATTAGTCAAATCAGGACGAAAGACGATCCTGAATTTCCAGTCCTAAAAGAAGAAGAATTTGAATATGGTAATTGTCTCAATGAGAAAACATGACGGGACAACTCTCTTTACATCTGGATGACACATGAATCAGATTGAAAAAAAAGCTTTTTTGGCATGTAGCTTCATATTTGTGTAACTGCAGACAGACTACTGTATCATCACCATCAAGTGTGTGGAGCCAAACCATATTTCCTCATTATAACCCCATTAGGATGAGCAGTTAGTCTTTTAGGGGCACCGACATTCCACTCACAGTCACAACTAGACCACCACCAGTCCAACAAAGGTCATTGCTCTTGATTTACTGGTTTCACACAACGCCTCCCAGGAGCACAATAACATTCAGCATTAAATTACTCATCCTGAGTGATGGTGTTTAACGGGGGGATAGCACCACCTAGACCAAGGAAACTTGGCTGAAAGATGAAAGAAATAAACTGTCACTGCGTAATTTAAAAATCAGATGAGCGTGCAAATGTCCACGGTAGTGCAGCTGCAAACTCTATTACCACTCTTTTGACTTTAGTATAAAATAAATCACTGTCATTATTTATTATTCTTTGATCAGAAATAAACATTTAGAATGTAAAAGTTTTACCATGTGTTAGGAGACATGAAGCATGACGACCTGTACTTATGTTATACATACTGTATATACATGTACATTAGACTTACATAACCCATTCCTCTGTCAAGTCCCACAGAGAGGTCATTTGTTAAAGGTTCCCAGTGAACCTCCGCTTTACTCAAGAAATAATTTCCTTACAGTGAAGACGAATAATGCACTTTTATACATGTTTACAGAGCTGAAATCATTAGGCGCTCAATTGATTAGTCGTTTGACAGAAAATTAATCGGTAACTAGTTTGATAATCTTCAACAGTTCTTTAGTTCCAGCTTCTCCCGTGTGAAATTGACTGATTTTCTCTGTTTTACATCCTCGTGAGCTGAATATCTTCTGGCTTTGGACTGTTGGTTTTCACTTATTTTATAGACTAAAACTATTAATCAATTGATCAAGACAATTGATTAAACTTTGAAATGAAATACAAAAATGACCCCCTTCACTAATGTCACACCATATAGACCCATGTAGATTATATGTTAGATATATGATGAAATAGATTTTTATTTTTAAAACATCCAACTACATGTTAAAAGACTAAAATAAATGAGTGTGTTTATTAATGATTGACATGTTCAAAGTTGGCCTGATTCCTTCTTCTTTTTTTTTTTTTTTACTATTAATTCATGTGAAGGAAAACATCAGAAATAATATGTTTATGTCAGTGAGTTACTTACTTTTGGCCATTTATTAACCTTACGTCTCCCCAAAACAAAGTTTATACTTCAAAGTGAAGGAACAGGCCATTAAAGCAGGGCTAGCTGTCTGCAGGACTTGTTTAGCCAGTGAGTAATACCCACTGAAGCCTGGCCTATATTGAATGAGATGGCGGTGGGGCAACAAATCCCTGCAGGCCTTCACTGCATTATCCAACTTTTCTGGACCCATGCCCCGGCCGTGAGTGAATTAGCTACAGCAATTGAGTTATTGCTGCCTCCAATCTGTACACAGCGTATTGAACGGCTGTTGCAGCCATGTCCTCATTGCTTGTTGAGCATTCTTCCTAGGGCCAACTGGGTACAGAAGGCTGGCCAATGTTTCAGCTCTATATGGAACCAGCCAGAGGACTTATGCTATGATGACATATGGTCGAACAGACACACGACATAATATTTGACAACCATGCCGAGAGATAATGTGCATATTTTGTGATTTAACTGTTCGGTTTTATTTTCATTATTGATTCATCTGACTTTTTTTTTTTACTTGAATAATTGATATCTTTTTGTGAGTAAAAAGTTTACCATTTCATATTCAACGTTGTCCAAAAACTAAAAGATATTCAGTCTAATATAATATAAGACTAAGGAAACCAGCCAATATTCACATTTGAGCAGCTGGAACCAGGGAATGATTGTTTTGTTGAAAAGAAATACTTAAATGATTATCAAAATAGTTGTGAATCAACGACTAATCATTGCATCTCTACACAGAGTCAGTGTCCTGAAAACAGAAAAAACAAGAAAGAAAACTGTTTATTTGAAATGATAACTCTTCTTCAACATTGTGCACAAACAAAGTTTCTTGACCTCGTGTCTAATACAAACTAAAATGTAAATCTCAAAGTAAAAGGTTGTTTCTGTGATAATGTCAACCCTTTTACATGGTTCCTCCTGCGCACTTTACACATGGGTCTTGATCCCTTCTGCCAAGGACCTCAAATGTAAGCAATGATTCTATTTACCTCACTGGGGGCCTCTAACAGGCATAAATATTTGTTCACTACTAAACCAGTGACTCATGACATTTTGAAAAGGCTTTTAATGTGCAGCTCTCCTGTACACTAAACAAGACTTAAAAGGATGAGCACACCACCGCCTCACTCCATTATCACTGTTAAAATACACAACAGGTGGGTAGTTAGGCAGACTGGCAGCATTTTCCTGTGATGTGTTGCTGCTGCTGCTGAAAAGAAAGAAGAACGGAAATCAAGTGCTATCGGGAAAATAAACAGCAAGATAAAAAAAATGTGTTGTTAGGAATATTACTCAAAGTCATAAAAGGAGTTTTCATTAAGATGAGTCGACAGAGGAAGAAAAGGTGGACGATGAAAAATTACATTTTGGAAGTGAATATAAAAAAGGAGTTAACTCACTTGCAGGAGAGCTGATTAATACCATGTATGAAGTAACAGTCGCCGCCATTCACACAGTATGCCTTCTCTGTGTCGTTGCATCTTCTGGCGTGGCCTGAGCCCGGAGGTGGCGTTGTGGTTACTGAGAAAAAAGGAGAAGAAAAAAAAAACACATTACATTCCTTGTTTCCATTTTACTCTCTTGATCATGACATGGAAATACAATAAGGTTGGCATTATGATACATGATCAGGCACATCATTTTCATTTAATAAGAACTTGGTTGTTATTTTTATCAGTATGATAGTCTTGCATCTCTACAAGTCTTCTCAGCTTTACTCATATTATACACTTGATTTCCAGTAGAACTCTTAGTTTCCCATCCACAAATGTAATTGTGCCTCTAAGCAATGTTGACACAATCTCAAGAAGTTCTATGAGCAAAGATAAATATTTCCCTGACATGGCGTAGGAGTTGTTTACACGTTGACTCAGGTCCTTGGAATGGCCAAAAATGTCATGTATCTGCACTTAATCCGCCCGATTGAATAGATATAATATGTTTGGGATGAAGTCTGCTTATCGGGACGAAAGCAGGGACGTCTGAAGGAAGGGGAGTGCTGAGAGATGTGCGCAGTGGCAGGATTGGGCTTGAGGAGAGAGGAGTGTCAGATGCTGACACGTGATTGTAACTGTGTTACCTGCTGTCAGGCGCTCTTAGCACCTTAACAGAATGTGACAGTTTGTTGGTACAGAAATACAGACGTTTTCCGATTGGAAGACATTAACAACTGCATTAGCTTGAGCAGCCTGAATACTTGTGTCATGCAGAATGTTGTGACAAGAAATTGCTCTCGGATCTTGCTCAGCTGGGCCACTGGCTCTGACATAAAGTAGGCTGTTTGCCACTGGGACAAAATTTCACAATTCCCATTTTGCAACAGAGCCGACGAAGTCGGCTCGACTCTCTGATGTGGTTGGAGAAGTGCGCTCTGACTTGTTAAAAAGCACACTTCTGGTTTAGCCAAAACAGGTCCCAATGCTGGTTAGCATACCAAAGAAAACAGATGACATCAATCTGCGCTTCACTTGCCAGTATGAGTCTAAAGAACACAAATCAGTCAGCACTATGCAAACACAATATTATTAATAACATTTGAAATGTTGTGGTATTTTTAATATCCTATATTTCTGAAATATGATGTCTACGTTCTTCTCTGTGTTACTGTTGGCATGAATTTAGGTTCTCATGTTCTGAAAGACATACAGGTTTCCTATTACAAAACACCCATCCAAACAACTAACTAAGTCAAAAATAAATAGTTAGTTTAATCTGACGAGGCATGCTGATCTGGATTATGAATTAAAAATGAACTTCCATTATTGGAGTTAAAAAGGTATAATTTGTGCACTTAAGTCGTACGCCGCCATGTTATTGCTCTGCCAAAGTTCCCTAAAGATTATTTAATGGTTCCAACATAACACAGCACTCATCCACTGTCACCTCAAAACGTTTCTAAAAACCTTTCCAGGTCTACCAGTTAATCAGAACCACCTCATCGTCACACCTGACCTCTCACTGGGAGTGCTGGCGTGTAAAACGCCTCGTAAAAAAAGATCAGACAAAGCTGTCGGGAGGAAGGAACCTCAAAACATTGTTAAAAACCTCCTACGCTCAAAATAGAAGCCTTGTGCAGTCTTCAACTGTAGAACACACAACACAAAAGGTGGCAAAACAAGCCGAGTGGTTCTTTATCTGGAGCAGCAGCCCATCCCAGAATGCACTGTTGGAAGGGAGGGGAACGTCCTGGACTGATCATCGGTCCTCTGCGAGGGCGGGCTAACACATAGACAAGCATGCTGCTCACACATAATCTCCAGTCCACCTGGTTTACATGTGGGTGGGTGGACTGTGGGTGGAAAACAGACGACCCGGAGAAAACCCACACAGGGAGGTGGAGAACATGTAAACTTCACACAGAAAGGATGAAGGCTGATATTTGAACCCTGGACACATTTATTTGGCAACTGGTCATACCAAATATGCTTCACTGTGCTATGTTTCTATATTCTTATCTCATACTCATAGTTTTCAGTCAAAAGTAATTTCTATAATCTGGCACTTGGTGCTCTTTGAACTCATAATATATTCTAATCGACTACAACCTACTTGTGTTTATTTTAAGGTCACAAATACTTTTTACACGACAGCTCCATGGGCATTGATCTCTATATTAACGTCTCTGTGGTTCATTGAATATTCAGGAAGTCACCAACTGCAGTCCGTTGGCCAGATTAGCATGACATTTGGGATTCAAAGGTTGCAGAACCCCATCAAGGTACCATACTTTCATTAAGAGATATTAACGTTATTTATTTTATTATTATGTTTTTAACCTTTAGGCTTTCTGAAAACTCCAGAGGAAGACTTTGACATTGTCAGCATTGCTGCAGCTAATAAGACATTTTGAAATGCATTTGTGGTGATAGTTTCTCAATTTAATTCCGTAAATGAAGCACATTCCTCTCCATCGCTGTAAAGAAAGACTTAAATCCTTATTTGGATGATGACTTCAATATAGGATCAAGAAATGAACAATGAATGAGTTGCATGAGGGCTTAAAAGTCTAACTGGTGAAGAGCTCTCAGGTTCTCCTCGACCTGTAATGTACTCCTGATACAAACCTCAGATAAATGACATATATAAATGAATATATAAATCCGCTTACGTCAAATTATTTTAAAGATTCTTTCCCCACAAAAATGTAACTAACTGCTGCAACTAGTTTTCAGTGACATGTAACCCAATAAAAAACTAAAACAATTCATTTGAGAATTTTTATTTTGCCCGCAGCCGTCAAATCTACGACATTGCCGAGTCAGTGTCCCAATTTTCTTCTTCTATCCTCCTTTTCTCTGCCTTTTCTCCTCCCTTCTTTCCTTTGTGTCCTCCAACTACTTCCCCATAACAGACCTGCTGTTGTAACACAGAGTGAGGAAAAGTTACGTCTGTAAACCCAATTCAATAAAATATCTAAAAACTGATACACTGATGATATTTATCCTATTTGTGGCTAGACTCTGGCCCATGTGAACATCCTCCATAAGAAAAACCTGTTGTACATATTGGACACACACTGAAAACTTGAAGGCACCAGGAACTATCAACAAGTAGACACGTTTAAAGTATGGCCGCTTTGATTCAAACAGCTGGAGGCCAAAGCGAGGGAAGTGCATATAAACTGATACACCGGGCATCGATAAATCACATGTGCACCCAATTCAGGTTTTATACTGAGCTTGTAAAGCTTGACAATAGTATGTGAAAACCTGCTGAGCAGCAGTAAAATGTTGATCACCCTGAGATTCCACGGACGTTCTGTACGGGAGTCCGTCACAGTGCCCACGTCTTCATAATAAATACTGTAACTAGCCACTGTATCTGTTGTTGTTTACAACCCATAGGTCAAGAGTAACGTAACTAAGTGCTAACTAATGTGCCAGCAAACATATGAATGTATTTCCATGACATGTAGCAGCAACCAATTAGTTAGCTGTCCTTTTCATCATTAGATATATATGATTTCTTTTTTGTTCCAGAACATACCAGAACATTGAAGAGGGACAGAACCACCACAGATGTCGCCGGTAGTAGTTTCTCACTTATTGGAAAATCCATACAAGGAGCGATACGAAACAGGGTTTTCTGAGGTGATCTGGTTCAGCCAATACAATGTTTACTCAGGCTGCACCACATGTTTACTCGAGGTTAAAACTAATAACAAGGCCTGAAAATGTATTGACATGATTAGAGTTACACATACAAACAACAGAGCAGCATCTCGTGTAGAAGCGTAAGATGTGGATACAAAATGATATTTAAATTATTGTACTAGTGTGCTTGTAATCGGCTTAGAAAATAACTTTTGGCAAGGGAATACATTTCCTCTATATATGAAACTGTCTCCAACCAAATACAACATATCTGCAATTTTAGGCTTAGGCACTGTGTTTAAACAACTTTTATCAAGAACAATAGCTGGCCTTGTGTTTTCAACATATTGCGTTGTTTTGACTACAAACTCTGGAACCTGGGTTACATACGTACATGACCACAGTCTGTGACCTCTAAAAAAAACCCTACAGTTTATGTCTTTTCTTACTCTGTGTTTGACTGGATGTGCTCAGTGTCTTTTGTGCCGCTTTATCCAAAGCAAGTTATTATATGTGAACAGTGTTGAATCTGAGGTGGACTCCTTTGTAATCATATAGTGAGGCTGCTGTGAACAGACCACAGCGATGTCTATAGACAGTTGCTATAATAACATGTGTAGCGAATGCTGCGCATATTCATCATTTCACATGTAGAGCAGCTGTTCAGCCGGGTTAGAGAGGCAGCGATTCTTGCATGTGTCTAATAAAGAGAGTACATTGCACTGTCATGCATCAGTATTGGTTTCTCAAACCTCCCAATAGCCACTCTGTGATTCAAACTACTTATTTTATCCAGACACATATTGTTTCTCTCGAGCGCTTCTCTGCTCGACCGGCTCCAGTAAGTCCTGTCAACTGCAGGATTGTTTGCTCTATAAAGGATTTGAAGTGATAATTAAGGGTGTGCAGCGCTATTAACAAAAATAGCTTTGCAAATCTTATTTTGAAATTAACGGTTTTGTTCTAACTCTCTTTTTTATGTTTTTTATTGGCCGTCATCCTCTTTCAAGAGACGGCGCTTTTATCTGCATCTATCCCCAAGAGGCAAGACGGTAATGGTGAGGCTAAAAATGGTTGATAAAAGAGAGACCTTTGACTGATCATAGCAATCTGGATGTTTTGTACTCGTCTTGCATTACAGTGCGAATGCGTTCAATCACAGCGAGCGGATTCGTGTCATGGCCAGAATGACATCAAACTCCATTAAAATCTTTACATGTAACAGAGAATCCATAAATATCATGCAGCATAATCCCCACCTAACAAAGGGGATCAGAGTTCAGGTGTATTCATCAAGGCTGGCTCTGCTTTCCTGCCTGGATGTCGGAGATACATTCCTTTAACCCATAGAGGAGATCAGCTGCTCAGCTAAACAGAATACCTTTATCTGCACTTATGTGGCCAGGGTTTAGTTAAATTTGCTTTGGTTTTTTAACCTCGGGTTTCAACTTTCCTCAGCAATGTAGCCCAGGGGCTGAATCTGAGTTGGAGTTGAAGAGGGGTTTCCTCTAGGTTAGTGAGAGCCACAGTGTTTAGCCATCAGCCCTGGCCACTGACTTTGATTAATCCTTCATGGCCCAAGAACTGAAAAGAAAAGCTGGGGGTGCAGGCGGGACCATCTGGAAACCTTCATAAACATGCCTGTCTTTCCACGCTCTCCAAAGGATTCTAGGAAAATCGTAAAAATGAAAAAAGAGGTCCCTATTGCATAGTTTATTTTCCTCTTGAGGCACCCCGTGTATATGCACCAAACAGAAAAGCGCTTACACTGAATCCTAGCCCCACGCTGCACCTCACAACCCAGCCCCAAACGCTGAGTTCTGTAATGAAATACATTTTCAATTGGCCTGTCTATGGTGCAGAGTTATACACATGTCCCCCTAATTTATGACAAATGTTGATAATTTACCGCAGCTTGGCCTAATCTTTTTCACTTCTGCACTGCAATTGAACAGAAAGCCCATCGCAAAACATGAGACAGAACCTGATTCTGCACAGGAAGAAAGCCAAGGCAGTTATTCAACCAGCGGTGGATCGGTTCCATCTGGACTATGTTAGGGCTTTGTGTTTTCACTCTTAAAAGCAATGTTATCAGGGTACATATTTTAAATGATGGAGCCTATTTGGGAGTTTGTCAGTGAGCGAGAACAGTGTGCAACCGGGTGCGTTTCTGCCAGTGCTATATTTCTGCAGTTTAGCAAGGGAGATAAAAGGGACACGAAAGTCCAAAAACTCAAATTCATATCTAACATTAAAATCTTGAACGTGTCAGTCATGTAAATGTTTAATTTTAAAACAAATACAACCTAACTTTTAATGGCCCTTAGATTCTCTTTCAGTCACACATATACTTGAAATTGAAAAGAAAATACAAACTAAATAAAGTGCTATTTGGGCAGTAGTGTGTACACATGTGGCCCCGCACTGCAATTCCACACGGGGCCTTTAACTCTTTCTTTTATCGGATAATGTAAATCCTCACGATTCAAACAAGGAGAAAAATTAAACTCCTGGCCTAAAGGCAATAAAAATCGGTCAGATGGGAAAGTGATAAATGTGTTAAATACAGACCCTTCAGAAGTCACATAAAGAGGATGGTATCTGTAATAGCTCTGCCACCCAGACATGCTTTTCCACAAGTCAGTTTTATGTAGCAGAAAAAAGCTTGGAGCACCCGTCTCCCCCCCTCCCCCCCCCCCCCTCCCACCTACCTCCTGACTCTTGGCAGGGAATGTCTGACATGTCTCCTGTTACAGCTTGGACCAAGATCTTTTATCTGATGTGGTGAAAGAGGATGTGCATTGAGGGTTAAGATGATGCATTCATTACAGAGCCCGCAGTTTTTATCCATTTGTAGTGTAGGTGGTATTATAGTTGTATAGAAAGTGGAGCCGGAGACTAATTATACCAATAACAAAGCAAGATAAATGTCCGGATCTCGTCCGAAGACATTGCATGTTCTACAAGGAAGATCTGCTGCATGTAAAGATTTGCTTTTCTATTTAAGAAAGATTGATTAGATTATTTTATTTGCTTAAGAAATGGCAAACAATTCATGTTTCCATTTTCAAATATAGAAGCACATCATATTTTGACAGGAGCTCAAGTCCAGACAAATGTAGCAGCAATGAAAGAAAAAACTGAAACAAATGAAAAGAAAGGGGGGAAGAAAAAAAGATGGATAGGGGAGTAATGTCGGGATCCCAAGTTGGAAAATATTTGAGCTTGCCAAAGCCAACAAAACACAAGCACGCACCTACTTCCACACTTACTGTATACTGTAGGCACACCCAATCAATAGCAATATCCCACAAATGTGTCTTTAAGCATTTTGTACAGAGATTTCATGTCAAATACCCAAAGAGGAATTAAATGACTATTTACTGTAGGTAGGACGCACGAAAGAATCCATTATGAATGAGAGTGCACTTAAAGCTTTTGTTCAATAGAAAATTATCAACAATTCAAACACCTTCAGTATGAAACAGGAATGTTTAGAAATGAACAAAATGGAGCCTGCCAGGAACATTAATCTACCACCCACTCTTCTGCAAAACTGCCACTGCCACAACCAGTGTGTCTTCTTTTATATTCTTGTCTCCTATTACCATTTTTCAGTCACATAGCTGATATGCCTGGTCTTGCCTGCCTCAATCGTCTCAGCACTGAAGTGAAATCAAAGAGCAGCTCAGTGGGTGATTGCACAACAGCTGCTCATGCACTGCGAGAAGCAAAGTGCGTTAAGGAAGGGAAGGGTATGGTGCGTGTGCTGGTATGGCCTCTGGCGTGGCAAGCACGACAATGTGTGCAGTTGGCAACAAAGTGACATATGGTGTTTTCGGCGGCACAGTTCCAGACAGGGCTGTTCCCCGCTCTGTCCTTTCAGAAGCAGCTCAGGCTCAGCGTGGCGTTACCGCTGCTGTTGCTTCCCTGCTTTGAGTCTGAGGATGCCTGTTGCTTTCATTTTCCCACTCTGACCTGAGAAACTATTGTTTACTGCATCCTGGTGCTTGCATCTTTGCATCTGTATCTGGCCACTGTAGTGACAAATGAGCGGCACAAGGCGAGGAGGAGCAAGAGGACACTTCTGCAGAAAACCTCTCAATGAAACCTTCAAGCCGGGACGGACGCTCAGAAATCAAGCATAAATAACATTCACTTTGGTAAATGTTTCAGGTACATGTTTCCTAGTATCATCCAACTATAGAGCCATTGAACCTGGTGGCATCTCTTGTCTAAACTGTCAAGTCTAAGCAGATTTGTAGACTTGAAGGTGCAACGTTTGAAACCAGGAGGTATAATCTGTGAAGACCCACTTTTCTGCTCTGCCAGCAAGATGTTGCTCAGATGAAGCAGCTCAGTGACTGACAGCACATGATGTTTCACCATTTTACATTTTAATCTGGAATCTTTTTTTATATTTGAGGCACAAAGATTTATCGTTTGGGATGTACACACTTCATAAAGTGACTAGTCTGACTGATTAGATGACAGTCATTTATTTTCATGAAGCTAGTCTGATTACATTACTGGGTTACATGTTGAATGACTATATTTTTATAACTGGTTTTAAAGATGGATTTCTGGGAAAATGTAATCCTTCACATACATTACATTGTTATATGTTAGGCTTATAAATTGGGTGCCTCCAACAACTTGGGTTTGTCTACACAGGAATAAAAAATTAGGAGTAGCAAGAAAATCTGGTTTGAAAAAGAAAAGTTTTGGTAGTTTTAGTGAGCAGGAAAGACAAAGAAGTGGCCGGTTACCTACAGAAACCCAAACTTAATCTCCAAGCATGTATTGCCAAAAATATAAACAATATCTTAGTTAATTATTATCACAAAATTATTCTTCATAATCATCACTTTAAAAAGGACAAAACCTGAAGCATCCACAACTCTTCGTTGCCCTTCGTCTTCAACAGCTGGCCCTCATTTCTGAGGAAAGGCGGACTTTGTAACCTTGTACCAGATACAGAAGACATATAGCACAGCTCCATATTTGGGTCTTGAGCTCACAGCTACAGTAGTGGCCAGCTGCTGGGACTAAAGGTTTTCCGTCCGCTGTTCACCAAAAGCACACAGTCTGTATGCATGTATGCATTTGTGTGTGTGTGTGTGTGTGTGTGTGTGTGTGTGTGTGTGTGTGTGTGTATATGCACCGCAGCCCTCCTTCACTCATATACACACATACACCACCCACACTCGCTGTATGTCCTGAAAACAGGCAATGTAGCAGTTCCGTTTTGTTAGGCTGCCGACCCCTCTGTATACTAAAGGATGAGTTCACTGTGAGTGTGATTAAAGTGAGGCCTAGTCCATCCACAGTTCACACCTACACACTCGAAAGGAAATGGCTTGTAGCTGCTGACGTACCCCACAGAGCATCCCAAGGAAAGGACTTACTCACCCCAACAGAGTTGATGGGATGAATACAGTTGCCCAACAAAAGAAAGAAGCATGATGGAGTAATGGGAGGTTCAGGATGAGAGACAGCTGTGGCACCCAAACAATAGTACTCTACTCCTGAGCTATAAGCAATGGAATGGTAAATACATGTTCCCCCTTGCGCTCAAAGAAAACTTGAAAAGGTTGCGATGACGCACAGGATCACTCATGTCTAATTCTGAAAAATGCAAAGTAACAGGAGGAGCCGGGATTTTGTTTGATGTATGGGAACAATCGTTTACTCACAGACCCATTCTCGGTGTGCTGGATCTGATCACACGACTTTTAAGAAACTTCTAATTATTGCTTACTCAGTATAAGCAAGCATTTACCACACAATGATTCATTTTGAGGCAATAACTTTTTCCCCTTTGACGTGCGTCTTAGTTAGTGCAAGTTAAAACAGAATCCTGTACAGTCACCATCGAGGAAAGACCAACGTGTGTGTGTGTGTGTGTGTGTGTGTGTGTGTGTGTCGGGTGGGGGGGCTTTTATAATGCTATTAAATGAATGAAGTCTCTGAGATAAATGTTGTCCCGGGCCCTGGAAGAGTTAACAAAGCCCTGCACACAGCAGAACCTCATGTCACCTCCTGCTCACATCACTCAGCTTTTCAAGTGTAACAGCTGCTTCCCTCCACACACATAGCAATATCCTCACTCATTCACACTGAGGGCTTAACTGTCCCACATAACACAGTGAGATTACTGGATATCCGACAAAGTAAGATGTGGTTGGATTTTTCAATAATTTAGTTGTTTTTGCAAAGATTGGATTGAGGGCGCCCACTTATCGCATCGGATCGACGGGATTAAAGTGAATTAAGACCGCAAGCAAAACGTAATGATGTTCTGAGAAACGTTTCAGAGTCGTTCTCATTTTTATGTATTTCTCTCAATTATTATAATGATAAGATTCCGCAGCTGCCTCTTCTCTAACACATTAGCACATGCATTTGACAAGACCAATCACTCACACCTTGCATAGCACTTGTCAAAAAGCAATGAATTACTGACATGTTAAGGAGCTGATGTATGTTTTATGTTTCAACCACCTAACATTTCTCATCTCTTACGACATTAACTTGTGCTCAGTAAACTCCTGTTGCTATGTAAGAAAACACAGAAATACATCTGAAACTGAAATACTATATACGCTAAGATTTGAAAAAAGGGTAACGGAATATGGTGTACATATCAAGTGAAAACATCAAAACACATGTGCTCCAGGCGTAAATGGTTATGAAAAAGCCTTGATTCCAAAAGATCTGCCAAAACATGGAGATGTTTACATGTATTACAAGCATGCAACAACCTAGTTGTAGTGTCCTGTTTGTATTCATCACAAATTAGTATTTCCCCTTAATCATTCCTTCGGATGATATTTGAAGGTTCAAGTCATTCGAATGGCTTCATGTTTACACTGAACCCATTTCGTAACATCGCATGCCTTGCCCCGATGTCTCAGCGATGCCGCACGCCCGTCCGACGTGTGCTTACAATGACGTGGGTGTTCATCTGCTCATGACATAAACTCTTCCATCTACTCTGAATCTTCCCACTGTACCGGATGCTGCCCACTAATACAGAAAGGCCCCAACGATAAACAAAAACAAAACGCAGCGTGGGCGAAGTGACGATTTTGTGACTGCCTCGAGAACTAAACATTATTGTGGGTGAAGATCAAAACAAGGTTTGAACTCTGACGCGCTCCAGCTGCAGTGAGGTAAGACATGATGTCGGACAGGATAACAAACAGGCTCATTTCAGTTGATGACATTTCAGATTGGACTGCGAAAATAATCAATTGATTGAATTTCAAACTGTGGTTGTGTGTGGTCACTGTTTGGCATTTGCTTAGATACTAAAGGTTGACCTTTACATCAAGGTTATTTTCTTCATGTTCTTGTTTGTGCTGTAGAAAGCTGGTGTAAACACAAACAGCATTTTCAGCACTTAAGCAGCAGCAACATGAATTCAGATCTTTTGATAATTTTGAAATGTATTGCTGGAATAACATCTTTTCAAAGGCTGTTATGAATACAATGCAGAACTGAGGACTTTTGTTGTGATGAAGGTTACTGCAACTTTTTAAGATACTTTGTTATTTTACTTCCAGAGGCCAAGATCAGGATCAATTCCTTGCATGATTGTTAATCTTAAATTGGCACACGATCAGCAGCATTTTAAAACCAATTTGTTTCATGCTATGTGTGACTAAATTATAACATCCTATTTGTTCCACTTGATCCTGATTTCTTTGGTCAAATTTTGGTGCAATCAATGGGGAATGCCTGTCCAGAGCTCAGGACTGAGGATAACTTTGAAAGAGTGTGCATGACTAATAGCCCAGCGGTTTGATCCACAGAACCCGACAAGCTGTTCTCCAGTGGCCAGTAAATACAGAACGCTGGGCAGATGTGAAGGCCTGTTCCTGTTGTTGCTTACCCACACTAATCAATAGCATTGACTGGCGTACACATACTCCAAATTCAGCCACGACCACAACTAACAGCATTTAGCGTCATCAAAGATGAGTTTATCTTGTCGCTTGCGTAGTAAGAGAGAGTAAGTTTTTGTTTTTACTACGCAGACCAAAATGGAGACATAGAAGGAGCGGAGGAAGTTGTTGTTTATCTATTTCAAAGCACTTACTGTAATGCTTCACTTACGTAGGACAGATATGACTAATTACTGGAAGAAAACTGAAAAAAGATGTAGGAGGTTTTTTGTCTGGTGTTTATTTTGTGTCAAAGCAGGGTCTCTGTTTATTATTAATTGAAAAATAAAAATAATGGCTTTCCATTCCAAGGCTAAAATGTTACTGAATCATAAGTCATAGGACATTAAACATGATTCCACCTGTCTATATGACGTGACAATTAGGCCTCTAAAAGCCTTGATTGTCATTAAAACTATACTAAAAAAGAATCACAGTAGAAGGTGACTGGTTGAAATTATTAACCATGTAATCCATATTCTTGCTAAAGTATGCTTGGAGCTCAATACAGCTGCTTTAAACGATAAAAGCGTATGCCAGAAAACCAGACCAACAACAGAAAAACATCTGAACGTGATAAAGACTCAGAACATTTTGTACTTTTAGTAAGCATTAAAACAAATTATATATAATTATAAATACAATACAATTGTGCTTCACATGCTGTATTTTTCTTCAGAGGACACATTTACAAAGTGTCTCTATCAATGTATTTTAAACTAAGCCCCAGTTGCAAAAGGTATGCATCGACAAATAACTTTTAAATTAAGAAATTGTGTAATAAGTAATGTATTGTACATGAGACTGAATTCAGCTTTCTGCAGTGGCCTCTAGTCAGACTCAGCATATTATGGAATGTGAAGGAACAAACTAAGTGACACAGAAATCCTAACCATGGCGTGTGTGAGCGAAATGCAACACCTTGTAAAGTTTCAACTAATTGAGCACACCGAGATGCTGTGGTTTTATTACCGTTATAAAAGTTGTGTCATTTTAAGATAGTTAAGCATTAGTTTTGTCACGGGGGGGACGACACACTGTGTTTGGATTCAGGATGGGGAGTGAAAACATGTAAAAGGTGTGTGCACATGTGTGTGTGTGTGTGTGTGTGTGTGTGGGCCTGCGTGCATGCATGCGCAAAATTGTTGCTGGTGGGCCCCAGCATGACTGCTGAGGTTGGAGCAATCATATGTTCAGCTGTGATTTCCATCAACACATTCCTGGACGCTCACACACTCTCTCAGTGGAGCAGTGCACAGCACCCCCCAAGGATGTGACCTGCAGCCTGCAGACACATGGCTGCCTCACAAACGCTTATCACAACACAGCAGCCTGTAGGATAATGGGAGGCCTTAATCTGAAGCCACGTGGAGCCAAGCAAACTTTGACTAGTGTTGCTCCTTCACACTGGCCTTATAGAAAACAGTCGATGATATACTACACCATTCTGCAGAGGGCCAGCAGGTCTTACCATGCCAGACTGATTACAGGGTAGAGGTCAGACCAAATGGACAACAAATGGTCCCTGGTCCTCTGCACTGGGGGTTGGGTATAAGGCTGGAAACAATTGAAAAGGCAGCAATTGTTACAGAAACGGCTGAGAGGACATATGATATTCCAGACCACCAGGAGACAAACACTCGCGCACATGCTGTACTCTCTTTCCGTCACAATGCCGAAGTTGGCAAAATACAAACAATAAAATGGAGAGGAAAGTCTTGTGGCTTCAGATTTTATTTTATTTTTTGATCCACTGATTGATATCGTGTTTCAAAAGCAGCCAAAGTGCGGGCACAGAGAAGGAGAGAGTATTCAAATTAATCTTAAGGCTGAAACATTGAAAACAAGAAACTTAAAGGTTCTAACTCAGCACAACATCCAACCATCTGTGCTGAATGATTGCTCAGTAACTGGCACTCAATCGGCTGACAGTGTGTGTTTCTCTTCTTCCGGTCAAACAAACAAAAAGACATGGGTAAAATCCCCAAACAGGTCCTATCATTCAACGTTATTGGCAAACTGCATGGCTGGCTTGAAGCCAAAATGTACTGCGGGCTTTAAAATGCATGAAGGGTTCACTTTAAGTTTAGGTTCAGTCTTATTTTTTCCCGCCAAAAGCGATTTGCACATCATGCTCCACGTCTCGGCTCAGAGTTAGAAGCATTTGTCTTGTTGCTACACAGATACTGACACGAGTAATGACCAGCTATAGTATCAATAATGAGGACTTATATGTTTTTGCTTTTTCTGCTTTACATGATACATTTTTCACCAAGTGGGGCTATCACTTTTGATTTAAGGACTGTTTAGGCAAATCATATTTATCTCGGGGCTACGCGGTGGTTTTGTCTGGCACTCCTTGTATAATTAATGCTTTGCATATCAAAGTATCTATGTTCAAACTCGTTGATCAAATCTTTTGTTGCGTTTGGTACAACTAAAATTTCACAAGTGACCTACTATTTACTGAACATTTTTTAATGCAGAAAGATACCCTGGCCCCCTTAACCCAGAGCGACTTCCCCCCTCAGGTACAGTGCAGGTGACTGTGTGAGCTGCCGAGCTTGTGGTGGCCTGCATTCACCATGTGGTGGAGCTGAGTGATGGTTTCCTAAAGTCTGCCTTCACCAGAACAGACAGCAGGCAGGCACAGCCATGTGCTATGCTCTCTCTGCACCGTGAGAGTTAGAATGATGCTGCCGTTCGACTCTATCATCTCCAATCGTCTGCTTTCACTTTTCTGTCTGCACGAGTCAGTACGAAAGCCGATATTTTTCTAATGATTGCATTTTCCTCGGAGGATTCCCGTTGATAGAGCAGGTTCAAAGCGGCGTTAGCATGCTTGGCACAAGCATAGAAAAGGAAAAGGTAGAAAAAGCCCGTGCTCTAGCACCTGACTGTAGACATCAGATACAGTAGGTGCCTAGGACAACGCTAGCAAACACTAACTGCATTCTAAAATGGGTGTGAAAGTCTCCTCTGCAACACAGCGGGCTCTTGTCTTCCTCCTCTTCATACTTTTATTCTCTCTCTCCCTCACTGTCTGCCTGTCTTTCCTCTAGCTGTATCCCCCTCTCGTTCTCTACCCTAATGTCTTTGTCTGTTTCCTGTCATGCATTCCCTCATTTTGTAGCCCCCCCATCCCCCCACCACCCCTCTTTATTCACGCTCTCTTCTTCTTTTTGCTCTCTCTGTCCATCTACATCTGCACCCCTCCCCTTGCTCTCCCTCCCTAGAAGGCACACATACACAGATAATACTGCGGCTACATGCTGCTTTGGCAACATACTGCAGCAGGCAAGCATACTCCGCTGCAGCCCTTTAACACAATAGCCATTTCTCTTATGACTTTAGGATGAAAGCAGCTTTTGGTCTGAACGTGTCATCTGCATCAAAATCAAGCAAATAGCACTTTTTCTTCAGACATATATTTTTTAAAATCCAACCTGTGTCATAGGCAGAGAGAGCCCATTATTGCCACAAATGTTCTCTGCACACGCATTGTGTCTTCTTTTGCCCTCAACATCTGCTGATTTCAGCCTTTCATCAGCATCATGACAATCGCAGCAACAGGCACTGTTTGCTGCCATTTCCCTTTTATTGGCGTATGTAGTTTCTCCCCCTGCCTATGGACATACCACCCCTGATTCGCCCCGTCTTGCCTTCTTCCCTGAAGCATGACGGAACTAGGCGTGCTGTTGTAACACAATGGGACTTTTTTATTGAACAGCGAATGGGCACACAACAAGAACACACCACGGAGACAGACATCTGATGATCACGGCGCATGATAGGACACACAGTGATGCCTTTGTTTGAATATCCAGGAGCGATTTAAGGAAATGTCAGTGCTGACAGACAGCCTCGCAAAGAACACACGCAACAATGTTTGGCAAATATACACTGATTTAACCTCAAATATTAGCAACCAATTGATCCAAAGTACCACACCTTTTCACCAGATGTAGGGATATCATGTTTTAATCAGTGTTTGCCGAAAGTGAAAACATTGACTGGTGTAGCGTATTAGTGCTCAGTCAGG